>NC_091741.1:83048062-83338062 GCF_043380555.1 Nothobranchius furzeri
ACTTGACCTTTAGGAGGAGAACACCGTGGTAAGTCTGCGTTTTGACCTAATTTAGTCACACGTTAATTAATAAACCCATTTTGTTTTGGTTTTGTTCAGAGGGAAGCAGAAACAATAGAAATCTTCCTGTTGTTTTCCAGCAGATGAGAACTTGATCAGCAGGGGAACTCTTTTAGCTGTCATGAACTCCATGAGAAGGCTGCTTTTTCTCACCTGTTTGCTCATTGTAGTGTCAGCGTGTCCTCTGGTTTCAGGTAAGAGTCATGCATATTACTGTAAATGTATTAGTGTCTAAAAACACGTGTAAAGAAACAAATTTCTGCTTCTGTTTAGATTGATTTAATTTAATTTTACTTGGTTATGAATTAAAATGATTGCTGAGAAAAGTTGGTGTAATTAGATAAATTCACTGCCCTGCTACTCTTTATTTTTAGCTGCTTCTGTCAGCAGCAGCCTGTGGGGGAAGACGCTGCAGTTTACCAGCTCTCCATGTTTGTGGCAGCTCCATCCACGGGTGCATGTACCAGCCCTAAGAGAGCTGACTGTTTGCATGAGATTAAAACGCTCTCATGCAACAAAATGGACTGGTTTTGACTACAAAGGTCCACAAGGACAACAGTCAGAGCTGGGGCTTGGAGGCGTCTCAAAGCTGACAGTGTGGCTGTTTGGGAAACGGCATGAAACTGACAAAGAAGTGACCCTGAATGAGTGGCACTCTATCTGCCTCACCTGGTCTGGTAGCGCTCAGAGGCTGAAGGTGTACATCAATGGGACCCTTCTGCAGGAGTATCCAGGATCAGGGGGGCGCACGCAGCTGTCCCCCAAGGGCACGCTGACTCTGGGGGTGGGTCATTTTGTTTCTCATACTGAAGTGAAGCCTGAGACTGGGAGTAACCTGCTTGGTGAGATCGGTCTGTTCAGGATGTGGAGCAGAGAGTGGAGGTCCGAGGAGCTGAGCGGGCTGAGCTGTGCAGACGGAGACGTGATGAGCTGGGATCTGCAGCAGTGGAAACACAACTGCCTTCCTCCCTCTGACAACCATCTGCTCTGCGGTAAAAACAACGCTCTTTGCGGAGAATTAACTCTGAGCTAGGTGTTTCAAACAAGAGTCGCTGAAAAAGATTCATTTTAGTGTCGTGAAATGAGCAGGGAGGTTTACAGAATGAACATATCACAAGCTTTGGATTGTTGTTCACTTGTTTGTTTTTGTTGTTTTCAGAATGGTCATCCTATAAAATTAAAATGTGGGCATTCATTCGAGATGCATCAAACTCTGGGAGCTGCTTAGCCACCAGTGAAGTGGAGAACTTCATGAGGAAATGGGTACGAAACGCAACGGAAACAGTTAAAACAGTTTGATTTATTTGTTAGAAGAAATTATCTGTGTCATCTTTTTCAGCTGGAAAACATTTTTCCTACAAATATTTCTGTCCAAGATGTTTCCGTCTCTTCTCCAAGGTAAAAACAATCTTCTCAGTTTGCAGCAGACAGCTCGGCTCTGAAAGGGTCAGAGATTTGTTCTTATCAGTTTGAACAAACTCATTAGTGTTCATGAGGTTTTCTGTGTGGCTGCTTTTTGTAGAAGTAAACTAAAGAGACAGTGAGGTGTGAAGTCAAAAGTCATAAATTCCTCTCTAAAATTTCATGGAGGACCATATTACACAAGCGTTAATGAATTAATTCTAATGGAATTTACTGCACTTTCTTTCCCACAGGATGTGGCTCACACACCCATCACACCTGAGGCTAATTTCTCGTACCTCTCTTTTCTCACAGGCCAAACTGTCCTGCGACTGAAGATCCTGCCACTCTAAACGAGCAACAACCTCAGGTACACCACCACCAAAGAGCACACACACTTGTGAGTGATGGTTTCCATGGCATCATAGATGCTAGGAATTAAAACCAATCTGTGTTCACAGGATTTGGAGCAATTGTCAAAGTTAACTTGTGACAAATGGTGAGATAGTTTCCCCAAAAGCTTGACAAAGGAGTCCTGTATGATCCAGAACAGTTCCCGTTTAACAGATTTCTGTTTGTTCAGTTTCAGCTGTGAGGTTCATGTGAACGTGGATCCTGCTGCTGATGTAAATCTGGTTCAGACCAAAGTTACAGCTTTACTGACTTCAAACTTCTCTCACGGCTTCCCCACAATCACAACGGTCGCTGGCAGCATCGTGGTGCTTCCTGTTGGTGAGTCTGTGCTGCAGCACGCCACAGTCAACAGGAAGGGAACGGCCGACATGAACGTACCCAGGGTGGGCCGATGGAACCAAATATCAGTGGTGTCAATATCAACATTAAAAGTCACACTGTTGATAAAATAGCTAGTTATACAACAAAAACACGCGTTTAACGGCCTACAACATGTGATGTTATTATGATTAGGGATTCACAAGATATCGGCATCAATATTGGCATGGTCCAATGTTAGTAGTTTTAACACATCGGCATCAGTCTGATATGTGAAACTGGGCCGATACTGACATAAAATCCTTTTTCCGTCTAGTAGCCGTTTGTGTTTCAGTTTCAGAAGGGGAAGGGGGTGATAATGTATAATTGTTTGACCATATGACAGTGATAGTAATCATCTCAGAAGTATAAACGTGTGTGGTGAGTATATAATGATAATATATTATATTTATTTATAATTCTGATCATTGAAGTATGATTATTGGCATGAATCTGGCAATATGATATTCATCACAATACAGGAGAGACGATACAATATCTTGCGATACTAAAAACCAGACAATATTTGTGGTTTTATTTTGACTCAACTCAATTACAAAACTCAGGCCAGATGCCTGCTAGTGTTATTGCAAGATCTTGTTGTTCTGTCAGAGAAGGCTGTAAAAACTGCTGCCACCTAGCTGTTGGGGTTTGAATTGCACCACACAAAAGAAATAGAGTAAATGTTTGTGTGTAAACTCTCAATAAAAAAAATTGATAGACTGCTGATATGGGTTTTGTATCGTTTCACAAAATATCACAGTTTGACATTTCAAAACAATGTTTAATGCTGATTGTCAACAGAATGATTTGAATTGGTGACATGTGGTTTGGAAACTGCTCTTTGATAGATGCCCTCACTATCTTCCAGAGGTATTCCCTGCTGCATCACAAGCTCCAGCAACCATCAGTACACATTTATTTTCATCTGGTGAGAATACAGAAAACTAACCAGACAAACAGCTAAATTAGTTGCTTTGTGTTTGGCTTAAAATGCGCACTCTGCTGTTTTGTATTGTGTGGTTTAACGAAAGAATGTACTTTTTTTTACAGAAATGAGTTCAACTCAAAGTGTGCCCTTTAGACCAGCTAACTTGTCAACCACTGGGGAACCTGTAGAGCCCACTGCAGCCACTGGTCAGTCTACTAAACCAGTCACACACTCATAAATTACTAAAACATATTTGGTTTCAATTCTAACTCGGTCTTAGTAATCAGAAATGTTCTTGTTTTGACCATAGCTGCCATTTTGGTGGTTCTGTGAATCGATGTTAGATCATCACTCATTTTTCACCCCAACAAATGTTCTAACCTTTAGCTATTGATCCTATTTTGCAAATTTCTTATCAATATTAAACAGCAAAGATCTTTAATCTTTTTACAATTTGTAGTTCCCGTCCCTGTGCAATAACTGTTTAAACAAAATTATGCAGGTGCATAAATGTGAGCACTGTTTCCATTTTATTGATTCCCAAACCTTTAGAACTAATTATTGGAACTCTAAATTGGTTTGGTAAACTCAGTGACCCTTGAACTCCACACACAGATGAATCCAGTTATAAGAATGAATATTCTCTGTGGAGTATCAACATGGGGGTCTCAAAACAACTCTCACATGACCTGAAATCAGATTGTTCACCATCATGGTTTAGGGGAAGGATACAGAAAGCTGTTTCAGAGATTCCAGCTTCTGTTTCCACGGTTAGGAACATATTGATGAAATGGAAGACCACAGGCTCAGTTCAAGTTAAGGCTCAAAGTCGCAGACCAATAGAAATATCAGATAAACAGAAGCAAAGAACGGTGAGAATAGTCAGAGTCAACCCACAGACCATCACCAAAGACCTACAACATCCTCTTGCTGCAGATGGAGTCACTGTGCATCGTTGAACTATTCTGCACACATTACACAAGGAGATGCTGTATGTGAGAGTGATGCAGAGGAAGCCTTTTCTCCACCCACAGCACAAACAGCTGCTTGAGGTTTGCTAAAGCACATTTGGACAAGCCTGCTTCATTCTGGAATAAGGTGCTGATGAAAGTAAAACCATGGACGTAATTTTCACTTTAGAAGTGGGAGGGACACGGGGGGGGGGGGGGTATCTTTACAGTATGCTCTAATAGGAAACAGGCTTCAACACAAACGGTTGTTTTCCGCTTGGTCCTAGAGCTCAACCAGTGTCAACTTAATATAAAGTAATATTGTTTTTGGATGGTAAAAAGTGCAGGGGTCAAAACTTGACTTTGGAAAAAGTGGGGGGGACATGTCCCCCCTGTCCCCCCCCAAAATTACGTCCATGAGTAAAACTAAGTTAGTTGGGCACAAGCGGCGTTATGCGTGGAGGAAAAACAACACAGCATTTCCAGAAAACACCTGCTACCTACAGTAAAACATGGTGGTGGTTGATCATGCTGTGGGCTGTGTGGCCAGTGCAGGGACTGGGAATCTCGTTAAAGTTGAGGGATGCATGGATTCCACTCAATATCAGCAGATTCTAGAGACCAATGTCCAGGAATCAGTGACACGGCTGAAGCTGCACCGGGGCTGGATCTTTAAACAAGACAACGACCCTAAACACTGCTCAGAATCTACTTAAGGCCTTCATGCAGAGGACCAGGTAGAACGTTCTGGAACGGCCATCTCAGTCCCCAGACTTGAACATCATTGAACATCTGTGGTGTGAGTTAGAGAGCTGTCCATGCTCAGAAGCCATCAGACCTGAATGATAGTGATGGGAATTCTGGCTCTTTTTAGATAACCGGTTCTTTTGGCTCAGCTCACCAAAAAGAGCCGGCTCTTTTGGCTCCCAAGTGGCTCCTCAGATTTTCTGTTGCGTAGAGTACATTTATAACCAAAATGATCCAAAGCTACATGTAAAATGATTTACTTATGTAAAAAATGCTATATATCAAATATTTATCATTTCTATGGATTTAATAACTGAACACTTTAAGAAATCTCCACTTTCCAACTGCTGGCGCTCATTTTCTCACTGTCTTCATTGCACTCTCCTCCCTCTCGCTCACCTTTTTCCTGCTCCTCATTCCCTCTCATCTCCCTCCACCCGCATGTGCTCTGCTGTGTGTCTGAGTCTGATCCTCCCTCTTCCCCGCCCCTACTGCTCTGTGTGTGGACAGTCTGGACACGCAGTTACACATATTGGCCAATCGCCTGTAGCGTTCACCAAATCAAGAGGGGAGGGGACGTCTCCCAATGACGAGCCGGCTCCCGTCGTTCACTTCAAAGAGCCGGCTCTTACAGCCGATTCATTCGCGACAGACACATCACTACTGAATGAACTAGAGATGTTTAGTAAAGAAGAATGGTCCAGAATACCTTCACCCAGAATCCAGACTCTCATTAGATGCTATAGGAAATGTTTAGAGGCTGTTATTTCTGCAAAAGGAGGATCTAATAAATATTGAGTTAATTTTTTTTTGTGGTTCCCAAATTTATGCACCTGCCTCATTATGTTTAAACAATTATTGCACACTTTCTGTAAATCCTATAAACTTTGTTTCACTTCTCAAATATCACTGTGTGTGTCTCTTATATTTAACTGAAAATGTTTATGGTAGCAACCAACGATTTAAACAGGAAAATCATGAAGATTAACAAGGCTGACAACTTTTGCATCCCACTGTAGAAGTTTTTTTTCTACAGCTACTACTTTAATACTTACATACTTTTCTTTCTTTACTTCCTTGCAGTCACTGCAGATCGTTTTTTTCGAGTTAACGCCATTATAAGTATGTCAGAGAAACCACCAAAACCAAATGATGTCATAGCAAGATGGGTAAGAAATTATGCAGTCATGCTTGTGAAAGTTAAAAATTCACAAATATTTAGCCTCTTGTTTCCTTTTCTGAAAGTTAAAAGAGCAGCTTGAAGTGAATAAAACTATGGACGTCTTGAATCTCGTCATAAAAGAGAATGCTGACAGGTTGGTGCTTCTGCATTATCTTCTGAACTATCAGCAGTTTTTGAACGCTCATCTTTAACTGCCCTGTCTTGTTTGTAAAAGGAGCGTGGGTTACTACAGTAGATTTATGGTAAGTGGGATCCTTTTAGTAAGAAGAGATTTAAAATATGTTTAATTTTCTGTATAAAAGCTGCATTTTCAGTTAAATATTGCATAGTTCCATACTGATCAAAATATACAATAAATACTCGTTTCCTGTTTTTCAGACATTCTACAGTCAACAGAAGCAGTAGGTGACATTTGGATGATTTGTTATTTCCCTTAAAGGTGGAAAATAATGTTTTAAATGTTTATCTTTAGAGTTAGCAAAATATCTCATGAACCACTGGACAGAATGACTTAGACTCTCAGAAAGAAATGACAAGATGCATTAATATAATCACCATGAAGGACATACAGACACTTGTGGTTCCCTGAGTCTGGTGAATTTAGAGAAATGTGACAAATGAAAACTAAAGAAACACATAAACAAAGTAAAGATTAAAGGAGCCTTGTCATGGAAAATCCACTTTTTGGAGCTTTTCACCATGTGATAGTGTTTCCTCATGAAAAAAATCCCAAACATGTTTTTGGCTGCATTCATGCACTTCCCTGTCTCAGCTGCACATTTTGAGTTTTACATTGAAAATCCTTTAACCTGTTTAACCCTAACGCCCCCCAATTGGGGGCCTCTACAGTTTCATGTCCCAAACATCTACAACTGTCCACATTCTCAACACACAACTAAAACCACAATCAAACAGCCCAGATGGGAAACAAGGCCATTTTAAATTGTAATAAAGTAAGATACAATGATATTTGAACTTTATTTTAGAAGCGCTTCTGACCTTCATTGGTGTCTGCTGGGAAAAAAACAACACTTAAACAAATGTAGTTGAGGACCCCTGGAATAAATAAAACAATTGACTAAATTTCCTAAATGGAATTTGAACTCACAACCTCCATCCTGTCAGCACTTTCACACAGGGCAGCTCTTCTAAAATAAAGTTCAAGTATTATTTTATCTTAATGTATCAAAAACCAAAAATTGCTTTGTTTACAATCTAAACTGTTTTAATTGTAGCCGTGCTCGGGGAATGCAATCGATCACTGAAACTTGGGACATGAAACTCCATAGGCCCGCAATAGGGAGGCGCCAGGGCCCAAAGAAAAAAGGCCTAGGGCCTAAAGGGGTAAAGCATCAGTGGAAATGATTTGTGTTATCAGGCCCTGCTCTTCTCCCGGAAACTTCTCTCTAATCTGAAACCTGCCTCTCTTGGCCAGAACACGATATGTAAATTAGGCGACTATGGCTTTGTAACAGACTTGGTAATCCAGTGGTTAGAGTGCCAAACTGGTATGTGGTTTTGTGCAGGTTTGCATCCCAGTTGCAGCAGTGACTTGTTTCTTCTTCTTTCTTTTTTTTGCTACGCTTGCCGGTATTATGTTTTCGACTATTGGTAAATTGGTTAAAATATAAGGACTCATCTTTTAAACCATCCATCCATTCATTTTCAATTGCTTTTGCGGAGTAAGGTCGCGGGGACAGCAGCATAAGTTTAGAGGTCCAGACTTCCCTCTCCGCAGCTACTTGTGCTAGCTCCTCCGAGGGGAATCCCGAAGCGTTCCGTGGACAGCCAAGAGACATAGTCCCTCCATTGTGTCCTGGGTCATCCTTTAGGTCTCCTCCCAGTTGGACATGCCCAGAAAACCTCACCAGGGAGGTGTCCAGGAAGGCACCTGACCAGATGCCCAAACCACCTCAACTGGCTCCTCTCTCTGTGGAGGAGCAGCGGGTCTACTCCAAGCGCCTCCCAGATGACCGAGCTTCTCACCCTATCTCTAAGAGAGAGCTCAGACACCCTGCAGAGAAAACTAATTTTGGCCGCTTGTATGGGTGATCTCATTCTTTCAGTCACCACTCAAAGCTTGTGACTATAGCTGAGTGGGAACATAAATCGACCGATAAATCGAGAGCTTTGCCTTCCGTTCTCTTCACCACAACAGTCACTGTAACCACTGGACTACCAAGACCAATATAATAGCAGGCTGGCCTAAGATGCTTTCGTAAGTGCGTTTTGACAGAGCAGGTGTGAACTCCTCTAAAGCAAACAAACCCGTATTTCAGATAAAAGACATCTCAATAGTGCCAACGGTAATATTTTATCATATACTGTGCTCACCTTTGCTCTCAAAGATTTAAAATAGCATGATATGGCTCCTTTTAAATATCAACATTGAAGGCTTCAACACTCATCATATGTGCTATCAAAATATTTCAGGCTTGTTTTCTTCTTTTGTGTTTTTTATCTTCCAAAAGTACCCGCTTATCTGATGATAACCTTGCAGCATTATGTGTATCTGCTGTCTTAGAGCTGCCTATCATGCTCTTAATCATTGTGTCATCTCACCGTGACACATAAAACCACCAGTGGCGGAAAAATACTTGATTTTGTTCTTACTTGAGTAAAAGTACAGATAAGAAGGTAATAAAAGTACTTGAGTAAAGATGAAAATATCCAATGAATTTTTGACTTAAGTAAAAGTAGTAAGGTATGCATTTAAAAGTAACAAGTGAAGCATTAAATGTGCATTGCATTTTAAGTTTACTTATTTAAGTGTAGCCAAAACAACAAACAGTGCAGGTAAGTACTCAACTTACCAGAGCACTCCCATTCTGAACAAGAACATCACCAATGTTTGTGATTTTCAAAGTTTTTAGTCCAATCTGGCTCTTTTGGAAGAGAAGATCCCATCTTACAGCTTGGTTCGGGTACGTTTACAGTGGAAATTACAATAAATTAAAGTCAATATAAAACTAAAAGACAAACTAAAAGTTATTTTTAACTCAAACTTTCTCGATAATTCAGTGGGGTAAAGTACAGATAACTGCTTTAAATTGTTGTGGAATAGAAGTAAAAAATTGGCCCAAAAGCTGCTGTCTGTGATTTTCCCCTTTTAGAAATTATATATGATTTTTTCAGAAATCCATAAAAGTGATCGCCTTATCATTTACTGCGATATAACGTAGCCAATACATCTTTTTTTTCCCCAAGCCCGTCAACTGTCCTATGGAGCTCAATATAGCAACGGTCAGCAACAACCAATAGCATTAGACTACCTCTGACAGACAGACGTCAATCACAGAGCGTGCTCGAGCGTTTAATGACGTAGCTCGGTTGATGCAGAGTCTGTGACTTTTCTTAAGGGCAACTAAGTATTTACAGTATAAATATGTGAAAACACATTATAACATGAGCATAATAATTGTAAAACATTGTATTTTAGCTCTGTTTTGTCAGCTAGAGGAGCGCATTCATGAACAAGAGGCGTTGTTTTGGGCCGTAGAAATGGAAATGAAAAGTGGCTCATGGTGTGATACACTTGTCAGCCACTAGAAGGTGTCATCAGATAAAAGAAAAAATGCGGACTGCTACTTTAAAGGAGTCATCACCTGGGGCCTCATTTATCAAGCTTGCTTACGCACAAAACAGGGTTGGAACATTGCGTAAGCAAATTTCCATGCAAACTTTGGGATTTATGAATGAAAAATTAGCGGAAAAATGTGAGCAACTTTAAGTTGACTAAAACCTGGATCTGACTTACACACATTTTGGACATGGAGAGCACCTGCAGTGCTGCTGCTGCTGAGAAGGATACAATTATGAAATCCTGCAGCATTATCACTTGTACTACTTCGTTTTCACACAGAACAAGACCCCCCACACGCGCGCACACACACACACACACACACACACACACACACACACACACACACACACACACACACACACACACACACACACACACACACACAGCCTGAAGCGCAGAATACGGAATGCAGAATATCAGCAGGGGGACAGATTGAGACAGAATGTCATGCATCTGTGACAGTGTGTGCCCTGTCACCGTGACCCAATTGATCATGCGCCCTGGCTATTTGGACAAGGGAGATCTCTGTTTGGGTGACTGGTTAGTGTGCATGAATTTCACCTCGGAGTCTGGGGATCAAATCCTGAATGGATCATTTTTTTTTATATCCGCCACAGATCTCTCTGAAGAATTCACAACATTGACGGCTTCAGCAATATTGTGCCACTCTGTGGATTTTCTCTTATTTAATTTGCAAAAGCACTTCCTTTCATTTCTCCACCTCACCCACAAGTACCTCAACTTCTGCTTCTGTGAAATTGCGCTTCCTTGATCTGCAGTCGCCATCGTCATTGGCGTAGCGCTGCAACAGCCGGCTTATGTATATGCAGGAGATCCACAAGGCACTTTGCATTGACTATTTATGGTAGTAAGTGGGCGTGGTGAGGGTGGGATGCGACTAAAAAGCAGCTGAGAACCTTTCTAGATAGTTTCTGATTTACGAAGCGTGCAGCTGTGCATACTCCATGTTTGATAGATCTCAAACCTACTTGGTGTAAGTCCTTTTTTTTTGCTGAGCTTAAGTGCGGTTTTAGTAAGGATTCTACGCAATGTTTGATAAATGACACACCTGAAATGTTCACTTTTCTACTTAAAAAAGTGTATATAATGGCTTCCTAATGATTTTTCACTGGCCAGAAAGTTGATATTTAACATTGGATCTTTTTTTACTCTTGGCTTCTTCAACAGGCCCACGCGCACCCCAGGAGCATGTGAACTCAGATCTTGAGTTCTGGCCTTGCTGTTGTCACAAAAGCAGGATATCCATATATGGTACTGTACATATGTACAGTACCATATGTGGACGGTGCAGAGCAACGCCGCTATAACCCGCACTGCTCTGCTTCCAGAAATGATGGCCTGAAAAGACATTGTTTCAACTTTCTTTTTGGAACTGATTGTCTTTGAAAATATAGTAATAATAGTTTGTATTTTAAAATATCAAACTTTTATCGAACTAACGTTGTTTCAGCTGTCATCAAGCATCCAAATGTTTGCTGGGTTTAACACAATTTATACATATCACAAAGTGATATCTAGGCTGGGTTATCAGATTGTTATTTGTTTATCTTTTCCATTATATTATTTTACAGTAATAAGATGCCCAAATTTTCATTTTTAAACATCCAAATAAGAAAGACATTGAATTCACAGCCAGGAAAGACGTCGGTTCAACTTTAATTTTGGAACTATTTTTCAACCATGATGGGACGTGTCATTTGGAATTGTAGTATGTCCAAAGAAGCCATAGTCTTTCTCGCCACGCTAAGTTCACAGTTTCCGTACAAAGCCTCCCAAAACGGCTTACAGTTGGTGGCGGTAGCAGGAGAACAGTCTGCACTTAGCAAAGGAAGATGCCGGTTTGTTGCTAAATCAAATAGTGAATCGCAGTGGAGCCTTTCTAGCCAATCAGAGGCAAGAAAGACGAGATCTTCCTTGGACATTCTACCATTCCAAATTACGAGTCCAACACAGCCGGAATATCGCGTGTGCTCTCACGAGAAAACATGTCCTTTACAAAAAGGGTCAGAAAAGCACTTTTTATTTTTTTTCTAAAATAAATTATTTTTATGGGCTAAAAAGACTATAATTTTATGTAGATATCCATGGTACTAACAGGTGATGACTCCTTTAAGTAAAGTACTGCTACATATATTGTACTTAAATACAGTAACTAAGTACTTGTACTTTATTACATTCCACTACTGAAAACTACTTGTAATAAAACAAACGGTAAAACCATTTGAAGATGAAGTGATATTATTACACCCAAAACTGATTAACTCAGAGTAAATCCAATTAAAGATGGCCACCACAGCAGCTTGCTGAACTATGAGAACACAAACAGTGATTATTGCTCAGCCAAATAATTTTTCTCTGGCCTCCCTCAGCTTCTTTTGTTGCCATTGATTCAGTATCTTTCAGTTCATCTAGTACTCAGTTTATCTCTTAATGCTAACTCATGTTTCCTGTTCCTGATTCCCACCTACCTGTTGTATCCTTGGAAAGTTTTAAATCACGTAAAGATGTCCCTCTTTATTCTTTGAATAAATAACTTGAATGCTTCTTGCATGCCTACAACCTATTCTGTGAGCTGTTTAAAAGTCTTGTCCTTTAATTGTTTATTGCATTATCTTGTCTTTTTGTTGAGTTTATTAGTTTTTTTTTCTTTAAAATGTCACACATGTTCCATCTTTTTTTTAAATAAATCATTATTATTGGAAGGTAGTTATCAAATCTGTCACACTGACACATTTTCATGAATTTATGTTCCCACTTCTTTTCATCAGATATAACTGCACCTTTCATGTGAAAGAATTCTGCTTGAGCTGCGCTGAAGGAGCTGAATCACTTATTCTTGCTGCCTTGACAGAAAAATTTGACAATGGCTCATTTATCATTCAAACCGTGAAAGTGACAATCAAACCCATAGGTAAGTTGTAATTCTAAAGGAATAAACCTAAAAGAAACGCAGGATGGAAAAGATATTTTTTGTTTTTCAGAGCCACAAAACTGCTTAGAAGATGACACATCAACAATCTATGGACGATACATTTGGCCAGAAACATTTCCAGAAGAAACCCAAGAAATGGGATGCAAGAAGCCAGTGTCAAACAGAGCCTACAGACATTGGTGAGCAGAGAAACTTGTGCTAAAAGGAGTGGTAGAGCTCCCTTACCAATAGCGTACCATGCAGCATGAAATACTCTATAACTTTGCAGCATATGTTTCATACAATAAAGTACATTTTAGGTTGACATGACATAAAATAATAATATCCAGAAGATTATTCATGCTGGGCTGAGCCCGACTGCCATCCATTAACCTTAAAGTAAGAAAAAGAGGAAGAAATTTTGTCTATGTGTTTTAAACTGAAAAAATCATGATAACTTATGGCAGAACTACCCATTTCTTTCAAAAAAGACCAGAAAATTCTAGAATTATAGCTGCCTGTCTAGAAAGCTTTAACCCTCCACACACTACACTGCTGGATCCTTGCCATCCTGAAGCTCGTAGAAAAAAATTATTCCATTCGTTGCATCATTAGCAATAAAGCCTTTCAACAAGTCAAGCAATAAACTGCATAACAGATACATGACAGTTTAATGATCCATTTTATGAATCTTTAAACCATTGAGCTCATGCTCATTAATTTAATAATCAGTTGAGGACAGAATTTTTTTTAGATGACTTTTATTACTTCTGTCAGAAAATTGGTCATGGGACCACGGGCTGTGGCATGACCAACATACTCAATAGTTTCTTATGCTGCACCTCCTGCACTGTAACTGCTCAGTGTTTAAATCAGAATTTAATTTGTGTATTTTGAATATGCTATCTCAATGATTTTGCTGTTCTTGCTCCTGGAAAGCACATTGAATTTCCTCTGTGTGTGAAATATGCTTTCCAGATAAAGCTGCGTTTGCCTTTTTCAGCCTTTCCACTCACAAATGTTCTTGTCTTTGGCAGTAAATTAGACATAGAAACAGACACGACCAGCTGGGCCGATCCTAATATGACGAAATGCGAGCAGCTTCTAACAATATCAGACCTCAACAACATCACTGTCACACCTGGTGAGCAGATAAGCTGTTCTGGTTGATGTGTGTTTTATTTTGAAGCTCTGCAATAAGACATCAACTGTTATTGCATTAATGCTCTTTAGGTAACGCAGCAGAGGTTGTGGACATGATTCAGGACCTTGTAGAAGTTCAGTTAGGGAACAGTTCCCAGCTGTCTTCCTCTGAACTGGGATCAGTCGTGGAGAAGCTCAGCGAGGTCCTTGATGTGAGCACCATTGAGCCTGACGTTGGAGGTGACATTGTAAACATTGTCGCCAACATCCTGCTGTCTGAAACTGATGTCACACCTGTGGCTAGCACGTAGGGAATGATTTGATTTTGTAGTTTTATCATCGTTTTAATGGGATTTGTAAATCTTCTTCTTTCATCTTTTGGGAAAAGTGTTCTTGATCTGACCGACCGGATGGGAAACAGTATGGAATTCCAGGGCGAATCCACAGATATTAAAGCTCCAGCTCTCGCCCTTTCCATGATTAATGTAGATCGAGATGAGTTCAGTGGACTAACTTTTGCCGTGTCTCTGTCACCAAACATGGACCCTGAGGTGAGACAATTTTAGAGAAACAATCTAGAACTAGTCCAAAACATCTGGAGCTGTTTGTTAAAACTGAAGTTGTTTTCATAAATATTTTGTACACCATGCACACTTAGTGAGGACTCAAGGTTAAATCCAATCTTCTCATTGTTTGCTGAAGATGAGCTGTACTGAGGGGACAAAAGTGTTCCTAAAGCGGGACCTTGAATCTGCGACCAGAAACTAGAGCCAGGACTCACTCACATAAGAGTCGGTTTGATTCATAACTAGAGATGGACCTGGACAGTTGAAGAATACAGCTATAGACCTTCCTGTGGTTTGTTTCCCTACCCAATTTATCCGCTGTTTAAAGAGCAGGTTCACTAAAAAACATTTTTACTTATTATTTTTGAAAATGATCAGTCATTGAGTTTTTCATGCAGGCTGAATCTGAAAATAGTCTCCTACACTTATCTCCTGCATTAACGAAAATAGACGGTGAAACACTCAGTTCAGAAAACCCTAGCAGATCTATGTCACACTGTCACTTAACATTCATGGACTCACCCATCTTGACTCACGACGTAGAAGGATGTTGTTGTTTTAGTGCCCAGAAAATAGCAGTGAACGTCTCGGCTAGTTGAAGCTTGCATTAGACACTCCACCACACAGCAGAACTCCTTCTGGCTTGTGTTATTTGTGGAGATGAAAAATCAACTTTGCAAAGCAAACAGAGTCAGAGGTAGAGTCCTGTTACTGTTAGCCAATCAGAGCTGAGATGTCTGAATATCAGGAAATATGACTCCAAAACCTGCCGTCTGAAGCTACTTTTCCTCCAGCTGACTTCAACATTCGTAAACAAACACACTGGAGCTTTTTCTCTCCCGAGAGTGACTTCCGGCATTCATTCCTATTAGAGACCACTGCAGATGTAATTAAAAAAATGTGAGAACTTGATCTTTAACTAAGCTCTCCTCTCTCAGTGGAAGAATGCCAAACCACAAAACCAGAGAAAAGGACCAAACAGGCTCAAGGAAAGCTTTATAGAACAGTCCCATCAGTGGTTTTCCAGTTTGCAAATGAGATGAATTTCTTAAGAGGTATAACTTTGGTGGGCCTTCTCGCACACATTTAGCAATGTTGCTTGAAAACCAACCTGGATTCAAACACTTGTGCTGGGTACCTATGTAGTGTTTCCTTTTAACCTGGTTGACTCTGGTGTTTTGGTGGGTTTTCTGAAGTCCTTTGTTAACAGGTTTAGTTCTAGGTTTCCTCACACCACTTGACTGAAGAATCTATAATTGGGCCGTGACTGCTCTCGTTTCCTCTGAGCAGGCTGACAATAACAGAATCATCAGCATATTTCTAAACAAAATTATTTTTAAAATTACTTTTTAAGATTACAAAGAAACCAATGAAAGCCCAGAGCAATAAAATAAATCTCCATAAGGCATGACCAAATGTAACAAATAGAAGAAATTTTAACTTCTTCTTTTAGTTATTTTCACACCTGACATTTGCTTTTGCATAACAGAAAATGTGCAAATGGAAAAACAACACCAAGACATCATAAGAATCATGAAATATTTTTATTATTTTCTTTTTTTTTCTTCAGATTTTTGTAAACCAGAGTTTTGTCAGCAAACCGCTCCCACAGACAGACGCTACCATCTCTCTGCCCTTTGAAGTCAACAACTTTTTCCCCCCTGGAGTCCGAAACACCACGCGAGTTCAGTTTCAGTTTTATGGAACACCAGATCTTTTTCAGGTAGGTTCTGTCTATATTTAAAACAGTGATTGTGAAGCAGCATGCGTCTCCGTTTGACGTACATATCATCGTTGGTTTTAGTGGAAAATACTTGATCTGGCTTGTTTGAAGTATTTTTTAGCTATCTTGATGTTGCCTGTAAACCATTTTTACACAGTACTTTTACAGCTCAGACCTGAGCTGACCTATCCATAAAGCACACAAACACATGGATGGTGTCAGCTTTTCATCAGCTGAAGAAAAACAAAATTCCCCAAAGAGTCATATTCAATTACACAAAAAGACTCTCATCAAGTTGTTTATTTATTACAATCTTCAGAAAGGAGACCTTGTTTGGGCAATTTGACCCATTTGACTCAAAACAGTTGTGTCTTTTTAACAGGACCCGCTATTAGCCAATGTAACACAGAGAAACTGGACATTAAACTCATTTGTAGTATCTGCCAGCATCAACAACAGCCAAGTCATCAACTTGGTGAAACCGGTGGTGGTGACCCTCAGCCATCAGACACCCAAAAAGGTGAGAAATGAAGGTTTTCAGGGGGAAGAGGTCTAGGGGTGCTGAGCAACTAGAGAGCTGCCTGGCCAGCAGGGATCACGTTAACCAGATATTTTAGGTATTTAACCATTTTTTGGATATTTTTACGTTAATGAAATATTCTGAAAGCTGTCGGTCATTTTGACAGACTGCAGTTTACAACCCCCAACTCATGCATGTGCGCAGACATTTTAAACTTTACGCACATAAAGTTCATCCCAGAGTAAAAATCAATCAAGAAAAGATTCCCGTCAGAGCATCTGCACATTATCTCACACTTGGACACCATTCTCAATGCATCTCCAGTGCAGTGGTGCACATGAATCGAGGGCTTTTCAGGTCTTAAAAACTCTTCATTCAGAGAGTCTTTTACATTACATCTGGTAATTTATGGGAGAAATATTCCTTGATTTTAAAACTTTGGCTGAAATAGCGCTTGTTATTCCAGTTTCCAGTGTAGCAGCGGAGGTCAGATTCATCCCTAAAAACATGTAAAAAGCCATAAATCTGTCTGAGGTAAAAGTCCAGAACCTAATGACTACAGCCTCTCCTAGCACGACCTCCGCTGGCCAGGAACACTTTCAGGGATTTTTGTTTCTATTTGCTTTGATAACATGATGCTATTCCTTGTTTGCAGCTACAACAGAAAGTACAGTGCATGTTTTGGGATTTCCAGAAGTACGGTCAGTTGGTCTTTATTCATTACTTTTTGTGTACAGTTCAGATGAGTTACTGTGGCCAAGCCTCAGTGTGTTTCATAAAACCCTTGTAGGAGGCAGGCTGATAAGAAGGTTTAATCAAATGTGTGTGTGTGTGTGTGTGTGTGTGTGTGTGTGTGTGTGTGTGTGTGTGTGTGTGTGTGTGTGTGTGTGTGTGTGTGTGTGTGTGTGTGTGTGTGTTTTAGGCGGACTCGGTGGTTGGAACAGCAGTGGCTGTGAAACTCGGAGCGTTTCCTCTCATCAGACCAGCTGTCTCTGTGATCATCTCACACATTTTGCTGTCCTCCTGGTGAGTCACCTGGGTTCAGCAACCAACTTACCAGAGGTGTGGACTTGAGTCACATGACTTGGACTCAAGTAATTATGTTAATGACTTCTGACTTGATAAAATCTATAAAGACTTACGACTTGACTCGGACTTGAACACCAGTGACTTGCGACTTGAATCGACTTGCATCTGTTGACTTGATGATGACTTGAGCATATTTGATATTTTAGCACAAAAATGGCACGACTTGGACAAAAATCATAAATCATTCTTCGTTCTGGGTTTGATCTTGTTCTGCTAAATGCAGCAGCACTTTGTTTATAATCAGTTTCAGCTGCACTTCCTGCTTGTTTCAGCAAATAAATTAAGCTTTAAGAAGCTTTATTTCTGGAGTTTATTTATTATCATTGTCATTGAGTTGACATTGGACAAATGACTTGATTATGACTTGAAAATTCAAAGTTAAGGACTTGGACTTCCACATCATTGACTGGACTTGACTTGGACTTGGTTGCCTCTGACTTGGACTTGACTCGAGACTTGACTAGAAAGACTTGTGACTTGCAAAGCAGTGACTTGGTCACACATCTGCAATTTACTGCACACTGTCTGGTTGCTTGTTGGATGCTTGACTGTGTTTTAAGCCAACAATAAAATATTTGGACATCAGTGCTGCAATATATGCATATTTTATGCATTTATGCATTAGAAAACTACCGCTAGCTTCAGAACATATCTGATATCACTGATAGGAACGTTGCTGATATATGAAGTGTTTTATCTGTTGTGCCTTCCAGGATGTATCCAGGAGCCCTGTCAGTGGACCTGATAGTGAGATCCTAACCGTGATCTCCTATGTTGGCTGTGGAATATCCTCTGTTTTTCTGGGCATCACTTTACTCACCTACATTTTTTTTGAGTAAGTCATTCACTAAAGTTTCATATCACACTACAGGACCATACATATGTAATCACCCATCCATCACAGTTTATAGGTTTCAAAAGTGTTATTTTTACTTCCAAGCTCTGCCATGATGCTAACAAAAATAGCAAACTTCTTCTTCTTTGAGCTTTTCATTGACAGTTGGCAAACTAAAAAAGCTAACTGCTAGCCTTTATATGAGCTATCGACACACATCTCTTGCCATGAAGCATGTAGAGCTCTCCCACTGGTGTTCCTAACTGTACCACAAAACTGTTAAGTGCTATTTCTGGTCAGCAGAGGGCTGCAGAGAGCTGCCCAATTTGAGCATGGTCAAGTTTGTGTCTCAGTTGAAAACTATTTTGAAACAATAGCTTAAAGCACTGGTTCTCAATCCTGGTGCTGGAAAGCTGGTACCCAAAAACATGCTTCTGGTTTCCTAATAATCGCAATTCTTTAATTATTGTAAATTAGGCAGTTAAAAAGTATTTAAATCCATGGTGTTACCAAATGTCTAACTGGATTAAAGAGCACAAAATAGTCTATTCTGACATCTCTGTCTTGCTGAATTAATGATGCAGTGAGCTGTCAGAAATTTATGCACACTGAGACGTTCTCTCTTCTGCAGGAAGCTGCGTCAGGACTATCCATCTAAGATACTCATGAATCTGTCAGTAGCTCTGCTGGGCTTGAGCATGCTCTTCCTTCTCGACTCCTGGCTGTCGTCTTTCAACAACTACGGCTTGTGCATCACAACAGCTGCTGCGCTGCACTATTTCATGCTAGCCTCCTTCACCTGGATGGGCCTGGAGGCTGTGCACATGTACTTTGCGCTGGTCAAGGTGTTCAACACCTACATACCCTCCTACATCCTCAAGTTCTGTGCTGTTGGATGGGGTGAGAAAGGACTTTGTGTATCCTTGACTAAGATCCTGCTTTTTTGGTGGCTGTAGTGGGCTTATCACATTCAGGGATGGACTTTAGCTCACTGATCATGAGAGTTCAGTTCTGTTTGTTTAACTCTAATAACACAACACTTGACATACTGTAGTAAAGTTAAGACAGCACTGCACTGAAACAAAAAGCTCACCAACTCAAAAGGAGCAGCAATAATCAGCACCAAGGTCTCAGTAAAAGACTCGGATGTGATGGTAAAAATATGATCTTGAGTTTTTTTTTTCTTTTTCTTAACAATCCAACAACTTTCTAACTTTTCTCTAAAATGTTGCTTCTTTCTTTAGTCAACCCAGCTACTTTGCCAAGGTCCCAGCATTGTTAACTGGTCAGAATAAGACTTAAAAAGAACTCACCTTTTGCATCCTTTAGAGTTGCCATGTGGGTCTCTACTGCCTCTATAAACATGGCAAAAGTGAAAAACATGCATCTACTTGTTTTCTGTCAGTGTTTGGTTTTAGAAATTATACGCCTAAAACAAGCCATTTCAACACGTTCCCTTTTGTGATGTCACAACCTGGGGAAATTAGAACAGAACCACCTCTCATGTACAAGACAGAGCTACTGCTGGAGGAACAGCAGCTCTACTCTTGGTTGAATTTTGTTAAATATTGTTAATTTGGGATATATTCACAGCAAATGCCCATTTTAAAAAGATTGATTCAGTTAAGCAACTAAGTGTTCAAAGGCTGCTTAATGAAACTTGATATGGTCAAAAAAAAGTGCCATATTGTGCTAGTTTCTTTCAGATTTTTACAATCTGATTATTTACACTTTTTTCATATGCATTAACATATATAGTCACTGTAGTTATTCCAAGAAGTTTAAAGGGTTAAATTACACTCAAGCCCATTAGCACAGTGTTTATGAGAGAGCTGGTGTACATTCAGAGAACGTGCCGTTAACACTGATTTGTGTCTCTCTTTTTAGTCACATAAGATGCATTTGATTTTTTAATGACTTTATAGAGTGCAGTATAATTTTGGTGTTTTAATTCTTGCAGGTATTCCTTTGGTGACAGTGAGCATGGTTCTGGCTGTTGATAAAGATGCTTACGGCAGCTTGATACCTAAAGAAACTGCAGTGGCGCTTCAGTCCACTGAACCCTTGTAAGTACATCAGCAGCTGGCTGCAGATGCAGCAGATTCTGTTGATTTGATTACTTCCCGGAATGTGGACAACATCAAAACAAATCCGCCACAT
The DNA here is from genome assembly GCF_043380555.1 of Nothobranchius furzeri. Taxonomy (NCBI): domain Eukaryota; kingdom Metazoa; phylum Chordata; class Actinopteri; order Cyprinodontiformes; family Nothobranchiidae; genus Nothobranchius; species Nothobranchius furzeri. The sequence continues at coordinate 83,068,657 of NC_091741.1, forward strand.
TTGACTAGTTTTACTACACGTGTCCTTGTTCATTTTAATTCTCTCGCCTCTTCTTCCTCAGCTGCTGGCTGCAGGATGACGTTTTCTTCTTTATGACGGTGGCATTTGTTCTACTCATCTTGTTGGGCAACGTGATTGTGTTCATTGTGGTTCTGATTCAGATCAAACAAATGAGAGCCAATAAACTGTCAGCAACCAGCCGCAGCTCTCTGCAGGACTTGAAAGCAGTCGTTGGTCTCACTGTCCTGTTGGGCCTGACGTGGTCGATGGGCTTTTTTTCCTTTGGCCCTGGCCGGGTGGCCATGATGTATTTGTTCTCAATCTGCAATTCTTTACAAGGTAAGTAAAAGACATAGTGGAGTAATTATCATCAAAATTATATTTATATTAGGGGTGGGAATTTAAAGTGTTAATTATGATTAATTCTTTTTTTTTTTCAATTATGCACTTTACCACTCAAGCCCGAGCACTCCCCAACTAGGGGACCAAAAAGTTTAGTATCAAAAGTTGTTAATTAAAATTAAAATATAATAAATATCACCGCGCTTCACCTCTAACTAAATTGCAGAGCCTGGGCTACAAGACCAAATAAAACCTTTTCTATGTGCTCCAAACACAACTAAAACTGCATTTAAGTGAATCACGACAAATTGCACTTCGTGAAGAAAGGAAAGAAAGACAACTTTTACTTTTTACCGTTATGTCTTCAAGTTGTTAGAAAGCAGACAGGAAATAACTTTACCCACAACTTTATTACAGCAGAAGGGACAAGCACACACACCATTAATGTTGTAACTGTCAGCAGAACTTCACCATAACTCTACACTACACCTCTATATTAGCAGTGCTCTGCAGCCATCTAATGTTCAGGACACAACATTTACAATGTTCCATATCCATTTGTGTTATCTGTGCCTCGCTAACATTATTTTTGAAGAACTAAATTGCATGGGTGCAAATTGTCTTGAATGATTAAAATGTGTAGTATTTATATTATCACACACACACTTACACACACACACACACACACACGCACACACACACACACACACACACACACACACACACGTGTGTGTGTGTGTACTCATTTTTGTTTGCTTTTTCCCAGGCTTCTTCGTGTTTCTTTTCCACTGTTTAATGAAGGAAAATGTGAGAAAACAATGGAGGATCAATCTGTGCTGTGGACGTTTCAGTGATAACTCAGGTACCCGACTGTTGCTTTTGTGCAGTAGAAAAAAACTTTTATGAGTGTATTTTTGATGCAAATGGCATTTTCCTCTCTTCTCGTGTTTTAGATTGGAGCCGCTCTGTGACTGTATGTGGCCGCTCTGACAAGGGCAATCTGATCAACTCTGATTCAGTTACCTCAGAGAACACGTCCTCTCTCAGATCACTCACGCCACCCCACAGCAGGACCACCAGGGGGCAGGAATGAGCCTCTGGAGGAGCAGAGCTACACAGTCCTACAAGGTTCAATGACCTGATGTCTTTCATTTTCTGAGATGAGCTGGGAGACGTGAATTAAATCAGATATCTGAAGAGTTGCACAGGTTACTACTTCGACTCCTCCTCTTTAACCCAAAGTCAGCTGTGCTTAAAGTCGGATTGGTCTAAACCTATCTCCTCTGTGATGTTTTTAGAAGGGTAACCCCAAAATAAATGTCTAAATGTCTTAAATTTACTGTTCACTTTATAGGTCTTTTTTGGCACTGAAGGTTTAGTTTTATTATTTTGTAGAAACAGAAGCGTTGCAAATTGAAATTAGAGGACAGCTGTGAGAGCTATATTTAAAATGTTTAATATTTTAATTAAATTAAGCTTTGTTGTACAAACTTTTCATCAAAGTTTTTGATTAAAAAAGAAGATTTGAGTTTATACATAAAATACTTTTAGAGTACAATCTGTTGGCTCTAGAATAAAAAGTAAGCCTGTATGTGGAAACATTGTTCTTCTAGGGAAAGATTTTATTCCTTCAAATATTTACTTTAAAAAGGTTAAAATACAGAACAGATTATATGAAGAACTTGGACGTTCTTGGATTAAATGCAGACTTTCTTGAAAAATGTGATTTTTATTTTCTGTTAATGATTGTGTGTTCAAACAGTGTTGTTTTGCCTCGTCTACAATAAACCAAAAAGCTTGGTTTCATCCTTTTGTTCTCATCTGTTCTTATCTGAGTTTTACTGCAGAAAAAGTTTTGCAAAAACATTTCAATCCAGTTTTTTGAAGCACATTTTACATGAAAATAAAATCAAAAGATGAAGATCAATAAAATCTGATCTGACGGGAGTGAAAAGTCAACCTGTTCTGCTGTAAAGCGCAGGAGTTTCATGTCAGTATAAAATAAATGCAGAGCTACTTATGAACCACAAAGTCTCATGAGAATTCAGCAGAGGAATGTCTTGTTGAGCTGCTGTTCTGGTTCTGGAGGAACTGGCTGGATAACATTCTGTTTGCAGCCGTCGCCCTCCCAGGCTAAAATATTCTGTCATTGACGGATCCGTGAGTTAAAGCTCAGTTCTGTGGAGAGCAAATGGAAACTTTTTACTGATTTATTCTGTGATCAGACGCTCAAACTGAAAACGAGAGGCGTTTTCCAATCATTTTGGCTGCTGCTGCGTTTGTCGTTTGATCGACCAGTCGATGCACGCTTCTGCTTCCTGGTCCCCTGTGGTGTGTCGTCAGGTCAGGTAAGTGAAGTGAGAATGGCCCGGTTTGTTTTAGCTGTTCTGCCATGTTGTCTTTGTTAACATTGCACTTTACTTTTCTATTAAGTTTAAGAGTTTGGTTTATAAAATCAAACACATCAGTACGCGCTCTAACAACCTGAGTTAACCCAAATATGACTTAAAAATCCTTTTTATAAAATAATTTTTAAAACCATGAAGATTTTCCAGAGAACCTAAAGCTGTAGAAAATCTGCAGGAAGTTAAAAGCAAGAAACGACCATTTGTGAGGGAAAACTTTCTGCTTTTCATTTCGTCCTTCATGCTGATGAACACAAATGTTATAAAAGCAAACCTAACATTAATACGGTCCGTGTCTTAAATCTGTTTGACGCATGTCGACCATAAAAAGTAAAAACACAAACAGGTCACAGTGCGTCAACATGCCTCAGCGCATAGGCATGCCTTTTGGATTTCAGAGGAGAATGACTTCTACAATTTTCATTATAATCAAATAAAATAAAAATAGACCAAGTGATGGTCATTTTCTGTTTAATTTAATTCTCGTAATTAAAGCTGCTGAATTGCAGTTTGTAAAAGATTTAGGTGATTTCAACTGAAACGTCTCCTTTGCTGAATGCGCAGTCGCATTTGTAAGTCTTAGTTTCACAGAGAAGATTTCAGCGATGGCTTTCTGTTGTGCTTCAGCTGACATGGAGGAACGAACCGACAGTCCCATAGCAGTGAAGGTGGAGGGGAACTCTCACAGCGTCATCCTGACATACTTCCAGGGGGACATTAACAGCATGGTGGACGCTCACTTCTCACGCGCTCTCAGTAAAGCCTGTAAGCCCAGTGAAGTCACAACAAAGACAAAAAAAGTCGACAAAACTGTTAAAACGGGTAAGAATGAAAATCCCACATTGTGACGTGGTTATCTCCCTAGCTTGATCTCATTGTGGTGGTTTGTTTCTGTCCCCCTACAGAGGACACAGGCTCATGTCAGGACACTCCTGTTGTCCCTTACTCCAAATCACAGATCCCATCTGGAGCAGGACACTTACTGACCTTCAGCCCAGCAAGCGACACTCCTGGGCCTTGGACCCCATACAGGTCAAGGGAGGGTCCAGGTCTGTCCACCATCATGTGCTCACTGTCTTCAGATGGTCTCACCCTTCCTGGATCGCAATATCCCACATCGCTGCTCAACCTGCTGCACAGTGACCGGAGTGAGGTGGGCCCCAGTATGGCCTCCAGTTCGAAAGCAGAACCCCTACCAACTTGGACCCTCCCTCAGGGATTTAGAGAGTCTGCTGACCCTCAGATAGGCTTTGAACCTGGTAAATCTGCTTCTGAAATAAACTTTACGTCCGCTCTGGAAATGCCCACAGCTGAAAGACTCTGACTAGAGTAAAAGGATTAAAAAAAGATGGGTTTAGCCTAAATTTATACTTTGTTCTATATTTAATGTAAAAACTATAAGATTCTGTTCTAAAAACTGGTTTTACATGACTGATATACTCACATTGATCACTTTTTCATAAAATATTGTTTAAAATGTGATTTTAAACTTAATGTAAATATGTCTTGTAGTGTTGCAAAGACAGTAGCTTATCTCTCTGCTTAATCCGTCTTGTTTAATGCTTGTCTTCTGTTTGTTAGGACGCCACGTGGACAAGAAGGACCTTTACTGGTACTGAGGACAAAACAGTCACTGCTGCATGGACTAAGGTCAAAGGGCATTAGATTGAAGTTTTATCATCAAACATTTGTGTTCTGGTGAAAAATCTGTGTTCCTGCTCTCCTCATTCCTCACTAGAATGACCTCAGCAGCTGAGCGCGCACCGGGACTGCCTCTTCATAGGAACACCCACAAACGGGTTCTTCAAGTTTGTCATTCATTTGTTGTTGCTGCATGAAGTATATTTCCCTTATAGGTTTACACCAATAGACCAGTGTTAAATCAGAACATCGAGAGTGTCTTGGATGCCTAAAAATGGTTCATCTGGATGGGTTTAAAGTTTCTGTGAGTTCATGATGCAGGTGCATGAAGGAAAAAAACTGTGTTTGATTCATGAAGATCTAAGGAAAACAGTGTAGAGCGTCAGTTCTGGTAAAAAAAATAATATAAAATGTGTAACCAAGATGTGAACAAAAAGGTATAATTATAAACATTTGAGTTGAAAACATTTTTACATGGCAAAAAAATCAAACAACTTTATGTAATTTGACCGCAAATACAAAACAGCACCCCCTGTCGGTAAGTTTGAAACCAAAGTAAACGTCTCATTACAAAAGAATGATCATAAAGTAAAGTTGGAATTTTAACTGCTGGAAGTTTATGTTTATCTACTTGTTTAGACACTTTTCCTGTGCCTGTGCAATCTGGGATTTGCAGCTTCCTCTGAAAGTCCTAGAACACGGATTAGAAGCGTCTATGCATGTATTACTCATTCTGGAGAAAAAACTTTTCATTATCTTAATTATAATAATAAATATCATTTATTTACTTCACCACACTGGATCCAAAATGATTAAATTTCTGAACAAGCTATTTAAAATGTTTTTGATACTTTTAGAATTGTTATTTTTTCTTCCTTTTAGGTGTAAATAATAAAAAATATATATCTTCAACTGCTGCAAATCTAATATATGATCAATGTCAAGTAAATTTTTAAGGAATAAATGTCTGATCTTATCTACAAGTAGTGAAGAATGATTTCATTTGATTTTGTTACCATTCACATAACATTTTAAAGTGATAGTGACGGGGGGTTAACCAAGCTGCTGAAGGTAGCTCTTTGAACAGCCACACCTTGGAGAAATAGATAACCGGAGTGAAAAGCTAATGTAATTAGTGATGTGTGGTTCGCAAACGAAACGGCTCTTTGAGCCGGCTCCTTCTCGGAAGAGCCGAGTCGGAGTCGTTTTTTTTTTCCTTATTTTCTCTCTCTCCCTTTCTCTGTGTTTAAGCCACACGTGATTGGTCAACTCCTCTGCTCTGCTCTGGGGTAGGGGGGGGGGGGGAGTTAGCAGGGGACAGGCAATGGTGTAAACACACAGAGCAGTGAGAGGAGGAGGATGGTGAGAAAGGGGAGAAAAGGCATGCTACAAAATGGTGAGGACATGAGCTAAAGCAGGAAATGCAGCTAAATGTGGACACATTTACCAATATTGACAATTCAAAGGAAGAGTGTGGGCTATGCAAAGCAAAAACATCTTTTTAAGCAGGCTCTACACATGTGTGATTATTTTAGTTTTCCATACTCGTGTTTGTAACCACATTTTCCACAGTCTCTGTTGACTCCGTGGCCGCTCACTTTGGGTAGCTTAGCTTTGGCTAGCCTGGTTACGGTCACTTCACTTTCTTCCTTTAGCACTTCCAGCATCTCTTCCTCATCTTCAAAGTCCATTGTGTTAAATACCTTAATGGCTTCATCGCTAGCCACATGCAGGAAAGTCGCACACTTAACTTTCTCTGGAGTTCTCCGAGAGACCACTGGCAACCAGGAACAGCTCAAATTTCTGGATCCACATGTGCAAGTTTTCTACTATGTTTCCTTCCAGGAAACATAGACCAGAGACCGTTCGGTGGCTTTAATTGCTCCATCCTTTACTTCTGACACCATATCATGTGTTTAAGGTAGTTGGAAGCCTAAATAACCAGTCAGTTAGCTAGTCCGAACACTTGTTTGTCTCAATTACAATTGCTTCTACTTCTTCTTCTTCTTCAGTGAGTGAGGCAGGCTAGACACCCACGAGGCATATTGCTGCCACAGCCACTCAAACACACCATCAGAGAGCATCACAGCCTCTCACGAACCCCCGTCACATGCAGATACCACATCAGGGCCCACACCCTACGCCTGTCCTCCACACCCAACAAGGTCTGCAGAGAAAACACCGACATACCCGTAGCCCTCAACAGTTCAGAAGAACATGGCACACAGACTCAGGCTCCCCACAATCACACTTCCCGTCAATGTGTTTCCCCACCAAAAACAGCCCGCCGCAAAGACCACAATGCCCCAACATCAACCGAGTGAGGACCACCAAGTCTCTCCTCCGAAGATCGAGGACCGACTCACAGCCACTCACCAAACGATGCAACCCATAAAAGCCCCTACCCACCACCCCACCATCCCACGATGCCTGCCACTATCTCATGGCCTCCCAGCCTATCACAGAACAATACTCAGGGGGGCCCATGGCAACCTCCAGATCCACAACAGTGTTCCTCAACGCCACCTTGGCCACAGAGTCCACCCTCTCATTGCCCACCACCCCCACATGGGCAGGAACCCAAACAAAACAAACCTCACAGCCACAAGCCCAAAGATCATGCAGCATTACCTTGGCAGAAATCACCAGGTCTGACCTAGAGCCAGAGCCTGACCATGACAGAGCCTCCAAGGCAGCAGCTGAGTCAGAGCAGAAAACAGCACGCTCCAGGACACGCTCCTCCACCCAACGCAAGGCACAGAAGATAGCCACCAACTCAGCCGTGAACACAGAACAATGGTCCCAGAGCTGACAACCAAAGCTGAAGCACAGGTGCGGGACCATCAAACCCACCGCCACCCAACCACTATCAGGATCCTTAGAGCCGTCCGTATACAGCTGCAAATGAGGGCCCCACTCCAACCCCAAAAATCATGAAAAGCACCAGCCACCCCACCATCATGGCATCACCCCAAAAAGGTAAAATCCACCTCCGGTATAGGCAGAAGCCAGGGCGGAACATCAGAACAGACCGGGAGCAAACAGACAGGCCAACTTAGGAAGCCCAAGGCGTCCGCTCTGTCCCGCAACCGGGCAGAAAATCCACCCCCAACCGACCCTGCCCTCCAAACTCCCAATGCTGGTCCAACAGGCCCGATGCAGAAGAAGCATCACCCGTACCCCTGACCCTCAACGGGTACCGGAGTCCTTGACTCAACGAAACTCTGCTTCTACTTATCCATATCAACCCTCTATATAGCTTCATACAGTCACAACTCCCCTAGTGGTCTTTATGTAACAACACGATATGAACACAGCTGATATGTTTGATTTAGTGATTAATCCTTTCTGTAGACTCTAATGCCGGCTAGGGAGAAATTTCACACTACCTAGTCTCTTTTGAAATAATAAAGTGTATTTAATGTAAGTTTGTAGATTGGTCAGTAATTTGACACACTTACATAATTTTCTGGTGATAAATTAATTTAAAAAACAAAAAATGCGAGGAGCTGTTTGAGAGCCGAAAAAGCCGGTTCATTTGTACATTTTTTCACTTTATATACAGGAGGAGGCAGAGGTGTGGACTCAAATCACATGACTTGGACTCAAGTCAGACTCAAGTCATTAGTTTAATGACTTGAGTCTGACTTGATAAAATCTTTAAAGACTTATGACTTGACTTGAACGCCAATGACTTGTGACTTGAATCGACTTGCATCTGTTGACTTGATGATGACTTGAGCATATTTGATATTTTAGAACAAAGTGGCACGACATGGACAACAATCATAAATCATTCTTCGTTCTGGGTTTGGTTTACTGCTAAATGCAGCAGCACTTTGTTTATGATCAGTTTCAGTTGTACTTTCTGCTTGTTTGAGCTAACAAATGAAGCTTTAAGAAGATTTATTTCTGGAATTTATTTATTATCATTGTCATTAAATTGAAGTTGGACAGATGACTTGATTATGACTTGAAAATTCAAAGTTAAGAACTTGGACTTGACTTGGACTTCTACATCATTGACTTTGAACTCGATTTGGACTTGGTTGTCTTTGACTTGGACTTGACACGAGAGTTGACTGGAAAGACTTGTGACTTACTTGTGACTTGCAAAGCAGTGACTTGGTCACACCTCTGGAGGAGGCGACGCGAGTCTCTACAACGTGACGATGAGAGACTAAAACGCTGCAGTGAGTGTATGCAAATATAACTGTTCACCCATGCCTGCATGCTGGAAATGAAACTGTAGATAAACAAACATTCTGGTGTGTTTTCATGTGTACGGGACCCCAATAGTAGATGTGTACGCTACAAACATCTATAATAATTGTACAAAATTTAATTGACTACTTTTTTATGTGCCAATGAAGTGGGGTTGTGCATTGTTATGTAGCCTGGATAGCAATCCTATATACGTGAATATATATTCCGGCCTCGACTCATAGACCCATAGTCGTTGGACGGAATCCACGGTTGTCTTTTGAACTGTCTAATGGACAGTGCGAGGACCAGTCAGAACAATAAAAATCATGATTTTAATCGCTACGGAAATCAGTCAAGGAGGCAGTCCACCATACACTGTAGAGGAAGAAGAAGCAAATGCATCATTTGTAGAAATAAAGGATTTAACTACCTCATCTGCACATGCATCAAAGAAAAGCCAAGTGTGAATCGTCCAAAGTTGGCGCCATTCCTGAGGCTGGTCTTAGTAATTTTTCTCCGTCATAGCTCTGGTTATAAGACCGCCCAACAGCTCTCTACAATTGTGATTGACTTAACGATTCAGGCCAATGGTAGACTTGCTGAGGGAATATGGTGCGTGGTTAGACAGACCTGCAGAGCAACATCTTTTGCTTCTGCTGGGGTTGGTCTAGATCTATATGGTAGAGGTTTTGTGCACTGGTTAAATTAAAATGTCAATAAACTCTATCTATGTTTCATACAGCAAATATAAACAAAAAAACTTTTTTTAATGAAAATTGAAGAGGATTCAATCTAAGGTCATCTTTAATGAAGGTATAAAGACAAAAACTGTTCATTATATGGGTCATTAATGAACAGAAACTCAAAACTAGATTATCTGAACAGGTGAATAGAGAATTTCTTTAATTTGGTAAGCAGGTGGCCTGATGCAATAATTTATTTTCAGATGTCTTTTTTTTATTTACAAACATGCTGAGGCGTCATCATAATGCACAGGTATGTCACTGACTCAGTTCTGTCTTTAAATGAAAAGACAGTGGTGTGCTGGTTCAATTTAAAGATTTCCAGCAGCTCTAAAAGGGATTCAACCATTATTCATGTCATTCATTTGTACTTTTCATGCTGTGACATGTATAAAAAGATCTATTTTAAGGTTATTTCATGCCCCATTAGTCACAAACCAGCCATGGGCCATTCTTTGTGGACCCCCGAAGGGTCCGATGCACAAATGAAAATTTTAGATCTAAGCCTGGCACATTATTAGGCCTTAAAAGCTTGTATCTTTAAAGATGAAACCATAAGGAAAAGAAATGCTTCTCCAACTCTCCAAAGGCTGCACATGGAGATGTTACTCACAACATAAGAAAATTCAAGGAGTCTTACCTCACCAGCTGTTATTTTTTTCATCATATGCTGAGATGTCATCGTCATTTCACTGTCGGAACACCATTCATCATCACAGATGGAGGATGAGCTGTCTGCACCAGAAGAAGGTGGATTAATGATATTGCAGTGTTATTAATAGCTTCTTCCCATCTGGTGCCATATTACTCACAGAGGAGTTGCAAAATGGGCCAACCCAGGTGTGAATTCAGATCAAATGTCCGTGTGCTCTTGAGCCCAGCATCTCATGAGAAAGGTGTAAAGCACCGTGTGTGTTAAATTAAACCCAATCAGAGAAATGTAATAATGCAGCCATGATTAAAGAGGAACAAAAACTCTTGACATTTTTCTGTGAGTGTTCGTCTGATGGCTGCAGAGCTGGTTGCAGTTATATAAATAAGAAAGGCAAAGAAAGAGGAGAAAAGAGAAAGCAAAATATGATTAATGGTGTTGTTAAGTGTAGTTTTTGTATCAATTGTGGAATAATTTACCTGGTTGACAAGTTATTATTGTTTTGTCCTAATTAGGCTGCATTTTAATGGTTTTTCACGTTCTTGTGACATGCCAGTCATTTAGATAAAAAACGTACTGAGTGATTGTTGACTCGTTCGAGCCGGTTCAAAGGCAGGCATCATGTATTTTATTGGTTGAGATGAGGGGAAGAGCAGTCCTGTCACGTGGTTTTGCTGTCTTGCCTCCAGACTTATCTTCCAATCCAATCCAATCCAATTTTATTTATAAAGCGCATTCACAAGGCATTACAACAAACAAGGTGCTGTACACTAAAAATGTTGGTTAATTAAACAGGCGTTATATAAACATGTTGAACACAGATAAAAGATAAAAAGGAAATACAACAAAATTCCCAAAAATAACAGCTAAAAATCATTAAGACACAGGGTGAAGTAAAAATAGGAAAAAAACATTTTACAAAGAACCTCAATAATACGGAAGTCGATAATTGTGGAGTCCATTTTTAAACAGTGCAGATGTGAGTGAGGTTCATAATTATGTTGTATAAGCTAGGTTGAAGTAGTGAGTTTTCAGGCGTGATTTAAAAATGCTAGCTGTTGGTGCTAGCCTCACTAGCAGTGGTAATGCGTTCCACAGCTTCGGTGCACAGACAGAGAAAGCCCTTTCTCCACGGCTTTTTAAACGTGCATTGGGAACAGCTAGGAGGAGCTTATCTTCAGACCTGAGAGCACACGGCAGGTTGTAGTAATGGACAAGTTCACACAGATATGGAGGAGCTTGATGGTTCAAGGATTTGTAAGTGAGAAGCATAATTTTGAAGTTTATCCTGAACTGCATGGGCAACCAGTGGAGAGATTTCAGAATTGGAGAAATGTGTTGTCTTCTGTCAGCTCCAGAAGCTGACAGAAGACAACACATCTTCCTCGTGATGTTTTACCATTTGCACCAGTTACAACCATTAAAGCCTAATTTTACACCTTCAGGTGAGTCTGTGTTATTTGCCAACCTGATTACAACACCAATGTGTCACAGATTGTTGTCCTTGACAGTTAATTATATAACTTATTTATATCACTCACAAACCTGTTGAGAACTAAGATTAAACAGCTTTCCAGGCAAGCAGCTGCTGCCCTTCTAGTGTTTCTGGGGAATAGAAAACATTATAACAATTTATTGCAATGCTTTGTCCTGACAAATGAGGATGTGTGGACCTTTCTACTATGCCCACCTGCTGTCAGCCAGGTGTGTGCTTGTGTAATCACAACAATGAGAACAATACAACCAACCTCCCAGTAAATGTGTCAGTGACAATAAGAAACATGTTGGACACCATGAAGAGTGTTTCTGTGCAAAGGTAATGAATGTTCTTGGTCTTCCCGATTGCAGATCCTCTCTGCCTCGGTTTAGAGTAATAAAGTTTACATCCAATAGTACTGATAAGCTAATGGCTAGTTTGTGAGCAGCCAAGGTCACTGTACATTTATGCTGTATTAAAACTCAGCTCCATAGTGAGCTCTAACAAGTATGGACTTGGGTATTTTAAACACATAACCTAAGGCTGTGGTTGGCACTAAATGCACTATAAATTATTACAGTGAGCTTAGTGGGACTCAGCTCTAATTTTCTAAATTCAACATGGTTCAGGTGTTTTTTAATGAAACACTTGTAAGGTTATTTGAATGGATTTTTTTTTACTTTTTGTTTTCACTATTTACAGTGAAAATCTCCAGCTGCAGAACAGTTTTGCACTCCCACTGTGCCAAGTCATCAAGTCTAGCAGAAACTTCTTAAAACCTCACCCACAATAACTCTAAAATATAAATGGCCTGTATTTGATATAGTGCCTTATAGCGGTCTATGACCCCCCCAAGGTGATTTACAGTTTAAGCAGTCATCCACCCAAGTGCACACACATTCACACACTGGTGGAGCTACAATGTGAGCTGACAGATGTGAGGCTGACGTACACAAGCGCCATTGGTGCCTCTGACCACCACCAGCAGGAAAGGTGGGTCAAGTGCCTTGCCTTAGGACACAACAGCAGCATTCTGTGCCAGGGGCTGGGATGATTGACCTAACTATTTGGGCCAATGGCTCTTGTCCAATAACTGCTCAAGTTTAAAGATGTGGAACTCTGAAGAACGATTTTTAATCATTATTTCTGATTATAATTAGTCATTCTGAGTTTTTAATGCAGGCTGAACATGAAAATAGTCTCCTACACCTCTCCTGCATGAGCTTCTGATAGAAAATAGATGGTAAAACTATAGGATTAGAAAAGCCTGACAGATCTGTCACTTAACATTCATGGACTCACCTATCTTGACTCGTGACGGGGAAGGCTGTTGTTGATTAAGCGTATAGGAAACAATAGAGAATGTCCCAATTAATAAAAGCTAACCGTTAGCGTTAGCATTAGCATTAGCAATTCCACTAGGTAGAAAAAACTCCTCCAGGCTTGCGTTATTTGAGGAGATAAAGCACCCATGTTGCAGAGCAAACAGTTAGTGAAGGAGTCATGCTGCTGTTATCCAATCCGAGGTGAGATGTCCAAATATCAGGGAATAAGATTCTAAATCCTGCTCTCTGCTGCCACTCTGCTGCAGCAGACTTGTCCATGTTGATCTAAGCAATTCTGGATTTTTTTTGGCACAAGTACAGCTTGCAAGACATCCCTTCCTACCAGAGACCACTGCAAATGTATTGAACAAACAAGTTTCTCACATCTTTAAAGATTGATTGAAAGACCCAAATGGGTTGAAATATTTCATTAAGAGTTCTAAATCTCAATGGCAGTGGTGTTTAAATTCTTCCCTTTTTCAGGTTTTTTTCCAGCTCACAGATTCAGTGACTGAACTATTTGCATAGCAAGTCCTCAGGTTCTGCAAAACCCATCAAATGATCCATTTCTCAAACCAGATGTGTTGGGATGGAGAGACATCCCAAACATGTAAGATTTCTGCTCTTTAAACCAGGTTAGGTTCACTGCTCCACAGAAATGACATAGCAGTTATAATGAAAATATTCCAGTTTGAGTGGGTGGTGTTTGCTCTGTTTCAGGTTCCGAGGGGAGGTAAAGGTGTTCCAGAAGAAAGTGAGGAGGAGCAGCTGTGGAGAGTAGGATCAGCTTGGAGGATCTAGTCGGCTTTGTATAAAGCAAAGGTTATCAAACAGTTCCTCAGAGACTGCTGGTTGCGACCTTCAAAACAAAAGATGGAGCATGCACAAGTCAAACCCGCCAGAAACTATCCTTGTCAATCTTTTGATTGTAAGTTATACAGTTATGATAATAATAACAACAACAACAACAACAACAATAATAATAATAATAATAATAATAATAATAATAATGATAATAACGATAATAAATAAATTAATAAATTGTTATAAAATAATAATCATCATCATATAAATTTGGACCTTCACTGAAAAACAAGCCAGCTGGCATGCAATCATATGTATCATTAAATTTCAACTTTTAATGTCACAGTCTTTATTAAAACTTTTGAACAATACAGCTCCAGAGTTTCAGCCATGCCACCATTCTTATGTTAATCTTTCATTTGTCACCATAATTAAAAAGCATAATCAACCATACTTTGTATTTTGCCATTCAGAACAGTTAAAAACACAATCCAGCAGCAGTTTATTGGTCAGTGGCAGTACAATGGTTATCTTATGTGGCATTTTAATGGTATTTAGCTGGCATTACCAGTCCATGAAACTCATTATAAATATATCTCTTTACTCTTTACTGTGCCCTTCCACGTTAATGAAGTTTTACATTTTTGTGAATATTTAGTTTAAAATGGTTCTTGTGGTTTTTGCAGAAAATGTCTGGAGCGAAATTAATAATAAGGCTGCTTTTCTATTTTGATGCACAAATATGTGTCTTAATTATTGCTTCTGACATGTTCCCCCGATGTTAGCTCAATTTTAAAAGAAAAACTAATTTCTGCTTAGTTAAAGTGATTTATGTTCCCCTTTTTTCATCCATATTCAGTGTTTGCATGGCGCTGTTTCAGCCTATCTCCTATGGCTGTGTAAATCATGCAGGGTGCAATCTTGGAATGAGATTTATCACTTTACTTATATGATGATGAAGAAGAAAATATAATTGCAGGCTTCATAAAGCACCCTGTCACTTTAGTGCAAACTAAAAACAGGGTGAACTTGAGGAGGCAATCTTATGTAACGTCTCCCTGAGACGGTGTTTTTTCTCCAGAAAATATTATAGAAAGAAGATTGGCAGCAGGTGTGGAGCAGGAACAGCAGGCAATTTGCATCCCTCCAGGAGGCAGATGTGGAGACAGCAGCATGCGGACTGCAACCTTTTTTCTCCCTGGGCGCCACTCATCCTCAGGCCAAAATGGAGTATTTCTTTGAAAGAGATGAGGCAAGGAAGGGGTGAGGAAGTGATTTCTGCCCATTGAGCATACAGCAGCGACCTGATGTTCTTTGCAGAGAAAGAAGGAAGTGCATTATGCGTGTTCTGGGATGCTGCATACGTCAGAAAACGTTGAAGATGACAGGCCAAATCTCCACAAATCGATGGATTTTATAGCCTGGCCTGCCAGACTCGTCCTCTGTTTAATTCTGCACAGAGGAAGAGTCTGGTAACCAGGGGCGGATTTAGGACTGAAGAAGATCCGGGGCTTAACACGCGCGCGAGCACACACACACACACACGTAACACTCACTAGTCTTTTCATAAAACATTCGGGGCTTGAGCCCAAGTAGCCGGGCCCAACGCCACCCCTGCTGGTAACTCACAGGCAGAGAGGCGCATGAGGTGAGGGACTAGGCAGGTCAATAATAACCAGTCTGATAAAAGATGGAAATGCCAACTGACGCTGTAGTTTTTTAGCTGTAGTAAAAAAAAGGCACCTGGCAAAGGCGCAAACATCTTTTCTTTTTTAGAAGAAAGGCTCTTAGCACTGCGATGGACTGGCTCTCTGTCCAGGGTGTACCCCGCCTGATTGCCCGTTGACCGCTGGAGATAGCCCCCCCCCATGCCCCTGCGTGGACAAAGCGGGTTCAGAAAATGGATGGATGGATGGGCTTTTAGCGCTTCTACTTGAATGTCTTTAAAACCACAACAAGTTATTTACAACAGAGGAAAGAGCCGCAGCAAACTCTGCTTCAGTCACCATGTTTATGACAAATCCTTTGTTTTTATTACAGAAGAAAGCTATGAGAATTATATTTATAAAGTAGATGCTAGAGAACATACCAATAGACTTTTTATTGAATCAAAAATTATGAAATTCAGGGATCTGGTTAATTTGAAAACTTTACCAATTATGTTCAAGGCAAAAAAGAGGTTACAGAAGTTTTTTTGTTTTGATTTCAAATGATGGAAAAAAATAGAAAGAAACCTGAGTTTAAAAGTGTCACGTTGAGGGGATGGTTAGGACCCAAAATGCAGATTACCCAGACAACAAGAGGCAGGAGTTGTTATAAAGTAAAAATCCTTTTATTGCAGGATGAACAAAAATAAATCCAAAAGGCAGCAAGCCAAAAATCCCAAAGTCCTGAGATCCTGGACACCGAAAGCTCACCTGGAGCACAAAACCTGAGAACTAGAACTAAAGCTCACATACAGCACAAAAACCTGGGACAAGACACAAAGCTCACACAGAGCACCAAAAACAACGCTGACTAACAACAATGGACCAACAAGACAATGAGACAAGACAGGGCCTATATAGACTGGGAGGAGCAATTAAGGAAACAAGCAGCAGGTGTGATGTTAGCCTAAATCAGGACAAGTGGGGGAGTACAGGGAGGTGGAGTGTACAGTCGGTAAAGACGGCTCTCCCTTGCCCTGCCTCCAACATGCCTCCATCTAAATAGGATAGATTATCCAGAGTTATCTCTGTAGTTATGCTGCTATAGGCTTAGACTGCTGGAGGATACACTGACCACTTTCCACACTCTACTGCTTTTTTCTACAGTCTGCTCTTTAACTGTATTACATTCTGCAATTTCAGCTGTTAACTTTATTTTCTCTCTAAGTGTTTTGCTCCCCAGAAGAAGCTACAACGATGTTCTGCTAAGCTGTGGTGGCCTCATGGAGGGGACCATCGTCTAGCACACTGCTGCTAACCACTAATACATTCTCCCTCTCCTGATAATAACTTTTTGTTTTCATTGACGTTGGACATGTTACTGCTAGTTTACCCATTTAATTATAGATCCACTAGGATTAATACAATAAAGTTTATCTCACCAAATAGAATATTTACTAAGACATCACAATAGAACTATAGACACATTAGTGTGTGTGTGTGTGTGTGTGTGTGTGTGTGTGTGTGTGTGTGTGTGTGTGTGTGTGTGTGTGTGTGTGTGTGTGTGTGTGTGTGTGTGTGTGTGTGTGTGTGTGTCTGCCTGCTCTGTCTTCTTGATCCCCAGTGAGTCGTGGAGGATGGCTGCTTATACTGAGCCAGGATTCTCTGGAGGTTTCTTCCTGTTAAAAGGGAGTTTTCCTCTCCACTGTCGCTGCATGCTTGCTTAGTATGAGGATTGCTGTATAGTCACTGACACTTGTCAGTGACTTGATGCAATTTGCTGGGTTCCTTATATAGGACACATTATTTCTGATTGGCTTAATGAACTGTGAATTGGAATGTTTACTGTGTGAAGTGCCTTGAGACGACTCTTGTCGTGATTTGGCGCTATATAAATAAACTTGAATTGAATTGAATTCAATTGGAGTGAGGGCTGGAGGGAAAGCAGGTGAATATAATTTTCTAAATGGGGAACAGAACCAGAGGAGGGCAGAAAAACCTAAAAACTATAAAACACAAAACTAAACCTAAAGACTGAGGGAAGGACTCTCTCTCACACACACACACACACACACACACACACACACACACACACACACACACACACACACTACACCGAGCTGAGGAAGGACACACACACACACACACACGCACACCGAGCTGGGGAAAGACACGCACACGCACACACACACACACACACACACACACTGAAATAAAAGACCTATATAAACTGAGATGGGGAGACTAAGAGACGTGAAGAGAACCAGGAGGGAGCTGGGGACAAAAAGGCTGGAGCTACAACAGAAGACACATAAATGAGACATGGACAAAAAACACATGAGGGTGCTTATGAGACACAAAATGGGAAACTAGAGAGGGATGGAGAACATGAGGAGACACATGAGGGAAGATGCAGACGCAGACCATGACAAAAAGAGTTTTTGCACGAACAACATTAAAGCAAATGTGTATTTCATTTGATGGAGTAAAATTATGGAATAATCTGGATCATGATCTGAAAAAAGTTTAACTACCGATCAATTTAAGAGACTATATAAAGAAAAAATCATAGAATCTTATGATTGATAAGTAAATATTGAATGAGTATTGAATGAGAGAATTGATAAGTTTTATTGTGATTTTGTTAACAAAGATAAGGAAGTTCTATACTTGGTTTGTGTGTAAGGCCATTCTGTAAATTATATTGTATGAAGTAGAAAGGGGTAGGTCATACAAGACTTGTTCTTCCTCTCCCTTTATTTCACTTAGGAGACTGTTGATGATTGTATTTTGCATGAATGATGAATGAAACTGCAGAGTGAGAAAATAAATGAACAATTAACAATGACAAACTCGGTGTTATGGTGAGTTATGTATGCTACTCAATGCTGATTGGCTTGGTTAGAATTCTGGGGGGATGGGGTTATTTGAATAGGAGAGTTCCCAGACCCTTTCTCTGTGCAGAATTAAACAGAGGAAGAGTCTGGCAGGCCAGGCTATGGATTTTAGCTTCAAAACATGTCCGGTAAATTGGGTACCTGGACATGTGAGGCCACTTTGGCAGCTTGGCCTTTGTAAGCTTCATTTGACTTTTTGTTCCACCAGTTTCTACTAATCAGCCAGGCTTTTAGAAGGGTTTGTGTGACATTGGAACCCTAACTTAAATAGGAAGCTGCACACTACTGAGAGTTTTTGTGCAGAGAAAAATAAAGCAAACTTGGAGTGATTTTTCCTTCAGAAATGTCTTTGCTTTGAATTGAAGCTATTCCATAAACATTCAGTTGTAGTTTGGCACAGAAACGCTGCAAGAAGAAGAAATGCACAGCTTAGCAAAATCAAGCTTTTGACTTGAAATTGGAAGGTTTTTTTTTGGGACAGCATATGCCGTGAAGAGAAAAAAAAACGATGCAACTTCCTGTAAAGCTGCAAATTTGAATAGGCTGTGCCGCATTTCATCATTACATGTGCACTTGGAAAGATTTGCTCTATTCACGCAGCTTGATGCGCATCAAAAGAACTCATTAACTGGAAGGACCCAAAGTGAAAGGCGGCAAGTTTGTGTCTGCAGGGAGGAAGGGGTTGGTGTGTTTGCATGTATATTGCATGTATAAGGAAGTGCCCTGACTCCCTCCTCACCCTCTACTACCAGAGCTCTCCCGACCCTCAAAGCGCCTGGACCCGCTGTATGCCTCTGTGCTTCAGCTCTAACCAGCCGCCTCTCTGCTATGGTCATCTTCTTTTTGCGCGACTCGAATTTCAGCACCACAGACAGCTCCAGCCTCGGCACCACCTCCGCGACGCCCCGGAGCCCCGATGGGCTGAGCCGGACCGGACACACGGCGGTGGCTGTGTGCCTCGGCTTCATTTTAGTGGCGGGCATCCTCAACAACGCGCTCACGCTGCTCGTGTTCGCCAAGTTCCGGTGCCTGTGGACGCCCATCAACCTGATCCTGCTGAACATCAGCCTGAGCGACGTCCTGGTGTGCGTGTTCGGCACGCCGTTCAGCTTCGCTGCCAGTCTGTGCGGAAGGTGGCTCATCGGAGAGCTCGGCTGTAAGTGGTACGGGTTCGCCAACTCGCTCTTTGGTGAGTGACCAGAAAAATAAATCAATGAAACTTTTAAGGAACAAAAACATAGTTGTTTCCTACTCACTACTTCTCTCATAATATCAGAAAGTTTGGTGATGATTTAATCCTAATTAATTGCAATCAGTTAAGTTTAATTCAGGTTCGATATTAAACTAAAACAAAATGACATTAATCGTTAACTGCAGTCTAGATGATGTACTGTGAATACATACAGTGAGTACAGAAAATATTCAGACCCCTGTCAATGTTTCACTCTGTTACAGCCATTTGCTAAAATCAATTAAATTAATGGTTTTCCTCATTAATGTAAACACAGCACCTCTTACTGACAGAGCAAGACATAACTTTAGAAATGTATTCAGATTTATTAAAAAAGAAATACTGAAATATCACGTTTTACTTAAGGAGACAAGCGGCTCTGAGTGCCAACCAGGTGACTGCATGAATGGACCATATCACAAAGTATTCAGACCCTTTGCTCAGTGTAGGAGAAGCACCCTTTGGAGCTAATGCAGCTTCTTGGTAAAGATGCAACAAGTGTCATACACCTGGATTTGGGGATCATCTGCCATTCCTCCCTGCAGATCCTCTCCAGTTCTGTCAGGTTGGATGGTGAACGTTGGAGGACAACCAAGTTTAGGTCTCTCCAGAGATGCTTAATTGGGTTTAAGTCAGAGTTGAGTCAGAGTTTCTGTGAAGCCACTCCTTCATTATTTTAGCCGTGTGCTTAGGGTCGTTGTCATGTTAGAAGGTAAACCTTTGGCCCAGTCTGAGGTCCTGAACACTCTGGAGAAGGTTCTTGTCCAGGATTTCCCTGAACTTGGCCACATTCATTGTTCCCTCGATTGCAACCAATCGTCCTGTCCCTGCAGCCGAAAAACAACTCCACAGCATGATGCTGCCACCACCATGCTTCACTGTGGGGACTGTTTTGGACAAGTGATGAGCAGTGCCTGGTTTTCTCCACACATACTGCCTAGAATTAAGGCCAGAAAGTTCTATCTTGGTCTCATCATACCAGCAAATCTTATTTCTCACCATCTCTGAGTCCTTAGGTGTCTTCTAGCAAACATCATGCAGACTTTCATGTGTCTTGCACTGAGGAGAGGCTTCCAACGGGCCACTCTGCCATAAAGCCCTGACTGGTGAAGGACTGCAGTAATGGTTGTCTTTCTACAACCTTCTCCCTTCTCCTGACTGCATCTCTGGAGCTCAGCCACAGTGGTCTTTGGGTTCTTCTTTGTCATTCTCACCAAGACCCTTCTCCCCCAGTAGCTCAGTTTGGCCGGACAGCCTACTCTAGGAAGGGTTCTGGTCATACCAAACATCTTCCATGTAAGGATTATGGAGGCTACTGTGCTCTGAGGAACCTTAAGTGCAGCAGAGATGTTTTTGTAACCATGGCCAGATCTGTGCCTCGCCACAATTCTGTCTCTTAGCTATCAGGCAGCTCCTTTGACCTCGTGACTCTCATTTGCTCTGACATGCATTGTGAGCTGTAATGTCTTATATAGACAGGTGTGTGGCTTTCCTAATCAAGCCCAATCAGTATAATCAAACACAGCTGGACTCCAGTAAAGGTGTAGGACCATCTCAAGGATGATCAGAAGAAATAGAAAGCACCTGAGTTAAACGAGCGCCACAGCAAAGGGTCTGAATACTTAGAACCATGTCATATTTCAGTTTGTCTTTTTTAATAAATCTGCAGAAGTTTCTAAAAGTCTGTGTTTTTCTGTCAGTAAGGGGTGCTGTGTGTACATGAAGGAGGAAAAAATGGATTTAATTGATTTCAGCAAATGGCTGCAACATAACAAAGAGTGAAAAATTGACAGGGGTCTGAATACTTTTTGTACCCACTGCATTTTCACATGTTCATGTGCATTGCAATTTCAAACAAACCAACAAAAAACATTTATAAGTGATCTCACAAGTGAGTGTATGTGACTTATTTGGTTTGTTTTTATTTTATTTCCTTCTCTGTGACCTTGTTTGTTTATTTGTTTATTTATTCCTTCAAACATGACACAGTTTTAACAGATGTTCATAATTATTACCTATGTGGTATTTTCTGCTTCCCAAGGCATCGTGTCCCTGGTGTCCCTGTCAGTCCTGTCCTACGAGCGCTACAACACCGTGCTGCATTCCTCACAGGTGGATGTCTCCGATTTCAGGAAGGCTTGGCTCTGTGTCGGGGGCACTTGGCTCTATTCGCTCCTGTGGACGCTGCCGCCCTTCCTGGGCTGGAGCAGCTATGGCCCGGAGGGTCCCGGTACCACTTGCTCTGTCCAGTGGCACCTGCGCTCACCCACCAGCATGTCATACGTGTTGTGTCTCTTCGTCTTCTGCTTGATCCTGCCCCTTCTGCTTATGGTCTACTCCTATGGGCGGATCCTTGTCGCCATCAGGAGGGTGAGTTCATTCACTCAGCTAATGAATGGTTTGGTTTCTGCGAATCAACACGTCAAACATGAGGTGGAACTAAATTGTTTTCCCTGGTCCCAGTTACAGCCCAAAGACAAAATAATATAATCAAAACATAGTTGTCCCGCTCTTAATGCTCTGAAGCCTCCTGCCTAAAAGGAGGGAACAAGCAGAGAAAGGTAGTGATGGTCATTCATGATTGGAGGTGTAGAAGTCGTGTGATGGATAAACTGAATACCACGGTCTTCTATGCAGCTTTCACCACCCTCTGCAGAGCCTTTTTCACTGCTTCAGAGCAGCTGCCATGCCAGATGGTGACACAGGAGCACAGAACACTCTCCACTATGCAGCTCCAGTTCAGCATGTCTCAGTCTCCTGAGGAGGTATAGGCACTGGTGTGTCTTTCTAACCAGGTAGGAGGTGTTGCAGCTCCAGGTGACATCAATCAATATGTGGAGGCTCAGGAGCTGGAGGTCACTTCCAGCGCTGCCCTCTGATGTGCTGGAAAGGAAGGAGAGGGTGTCTACACTGTGAACTCATTACCAAAATTCAAAAAAGTTATTTTCTTTTAATATTTTTAACAATGTAGTATTATATATTTTTTAGTTTTCATTAAAGAGACAATGTGTAGTTTTTAACCATTAATTTTTTGACAAGTTTTTTTTTCATTTACTCACAATTAAAAACAAAACACAAAATAGGTTTGCAAAAATAAAAAATGAAAAAGGAACAGAAAGAAGCAAAACTTATGTTATCTGTTCCCCTTAACCAAAATAAATACAATTGACAATAAAGTTATTATAGTTAAAAAAAATGTCGGACTTTGACAAAAAATGGAGAGAAAACAAATACGCACACAAAAATGTTTTTCTTCTTATATTAATAAAAGGAGAAAACAATCAAAGCAAAACAAAACACACAAAAAAATAATAGCTAAAAAGAAACAAAGTAGAACATACAATGTGTGTTTTCCCTTTCATTCTCTCTACTTCATAAATATGTCTATCTCATGACATCTTATAAGCTAAGCATTTTATTTTTGATATGTATATTAAAGGTATATATTTTGATATTCTTGATTTGGGTACTTAACTTATTCCACATTTTGACTCCATATATTGATACACAACATTCTTTTTGATTTATGCTGTTTTGGTCTTGTGTATATTTTATTGTCTTTCAAATCATAACTACTCCATAATTTGCTGGAAGGAGCTTTTTGTCGACTTTATACATAAATTTCAAAATACTATAATCTACTAGGTCATAAAACTTTAATGTTTTTAATTTAATAAATAATTGGTTGGACAGATTTTTGTAATTGCTTCTTGTTATAATTCTTATTGCTTTTTTGTAGGATGAAAACTGAATGTGTTTAGGTTTTATATGTTAGATCCCAAATTTCAACACAGTAGTTCAAATACAATCAATGAATTGAAAAATAAATATAGGGGTTTGTCATCTAGTGACCATTTCACTTTGTGTAATATTGCGATTGATTTAGCTATTTTAGTTTTGATATTGTTTATATGTAGTTTCCAAGATAAATCCTCATCAATGATGACTCCCAAAAATTTTACTTCTTTTACTCTTTTAATACAGATTTCTTCTAATTTTATTAATGTTTTTATATTCAGCTTTCTATTTCTGAATATCATAAAATATGATTCATCAGTGTTCAGTGAAAGCTTGTTCCCATCAAACCATAATTAGATTTTTTTTCCAACTCTGAATCACTTCTATCATTTGATCAATATCGTCTCCTGAATAATAAAAAGTTGTGTCATCAACAAATGAGATACACTTTAACATATTAGATGTAGAGACACTATCATTTATATAAATAACAAATAGTTTAGGGCCTAGTACTGACCCTTGTGGTACTCCACAAGTAATATAATACAGATTGGATTTGATATTGTTCATTTGAACATGCGGTTTCCTGTCATGTAATTAACTCCTTATCCAGTTTAGGGCTGTTCCTGTTATGCCATATTTACTACGTTTTTTTAGAAGAATGTCATGATCTACTGTATCGAATGCTTTTTCTTAGGTCAGTGAAGATACAGTACTCATCAAATGGTTCTTTTTGTCAATGGCTTCCGATATTTCTTCTGTTAATTCCATTAGTGCCATTGAAGTTGAGCAATTTGGTCTAAACCCATACTGAATGTGATTTAAAATATTCTATTTGTTCAGGAATGCATCCAATCTGGTAATATATAGTTTTTATAATATTTTTGAGAATCGTGACAGAAGGGATATAGGTCGGTAGTTTGAGAAAATATGTTTATCTCCACTTTTGTGAAGTGGAATGACTTTAGCTATTTTCATTTTGGTAGGAAATATGCCAGTTGTAAATGATAAGTTGCATATAAGTAAATGGATGGATAATATTCTCTATTATATTTGTTATTATTATTATGTCTAAATCATCGCAGTCAGTTGTTCTTTTATTGATTAGTTTTTTTATTACAATTTCTCTTATTTCTTCATTAGTCCCTGGATTTAATAACATGCTATTTTTGTTATAATCTTTTCGCCTATGTTATAATTATTTCATTTTGGAATGTTGTTTGCCAAGCTTGGTACCACATTAGTGAAGAATTTATTAAATTCATTGACGATTTTGTTTGGATCGTTTATTTCAGTGTCTTCATTTAAAAAATAATTCGGAACAGTTGAAACTGATTTATTTCTTTTTGGTAACATTGTTTATTATTCCCCAAGTTGCCATTATATTGTTTTTATTTTTTTTCTAGTAGATTGCTATAATAATTTTTTTTTTGTCTTTTTATTATTGAAACTAATGTACTCTTGTTTTTCTGTGCTCAGCTTCGCTGGTTCTTTGTTTTAAAAAGCTTCTGTATAGGGCTTTTTTTTTCTTGCAGGCATTTTGCAGTTCTTTTGTCAACCATGGTTTATTCTTATTGTCTTTTTTGTAATTTTTTTTTATTTTACAGTTTTTTTTATTGACTGCACAATATTCTTATAAAAGAGCTGTAAGCCAAGTTTACATCATTTATATAGATTTCATCCCAGTTTTGTTGTTCTAGGGCTCTGTTAAATGAGTCTATCAGTCATGATTCCAACACTCTCCAACCCCCTGAAACATTACTAAATATGTTATCTATAATTGTTGAGCTTTGTACAGTAATTCTTGTGGGTTTGGTTATCAGTGGAAACAGACCAAGTAGATGCATGGAATTTACAAAGTCATTTCATAAATTGTTTGTATTTTTCAAATCAATGTTGAAGTCCCCACAGAGAAACAAATTCTTGTTACAGATTCCACTAAACATCTCCGAAATTGTATTTGCGAATGATTCAATACAGGAACCTGGTGATCTATAACTGCTGTTTATTATTATGTTTTTTGTCATCTCAGATATTATTTCAACAGTGATCATTTCCATTACATCAGCAATTGCTGTTGACATGTTATACATCACTTTGCTTTCTAGGGTGTTACATATATACAGTGATATACCACCATCTTTTTTATTTTCCCGATTCTGGTAATACATGTTACCCATTTATTTGAACATCCTCAATATCTCCTTCTTGTAACCGTGTTTCTGTAACCGCAATGACCTTAAATCTCATTTCATTTAGTGTTAAAAACTCCAATATTTTATCATAATTGCAATGCAAACTTCTACTATTGAAGTATTCACCAAGGTATAGTCACGCAATTCTTGGTCGTTATAGTATTTACATTCATTATTATGCATGCACAGATTATTGTCAAAATCCTTTCCAGGATTGTATATTTTGTATTCTTCTTGTATTCTTCTGTCCATGTGTTTTTTGAGCTTTTCTATTAATTAGTTTCTGTGACTTTGTTATGGATTTTTACTTTATTTATTCGTTTTTCCACCATTTCTCTTCCGTCTATCAGTCATTGTTTATTGAAATTTTCCAGTTCCTTCAGCTCCTTTATTATCTTAGCCTGTGACCCTTGTTCTTTAATCCATACATTCCCATTTCTTGTCCATGTTGCTATAATTATTTTCTGCTTTTTTAGCATCTGTGCTTCTCTGGCTATTGTCCCGTATTTTTTAGTTAGATGTGTGTTTATGTACACATTAGTGCCTCTTAGCTTGTTTCCTTGTGCCAATACATTGTTTCTTTGTTTTCTGCTGGTGAACCTTACTATAGTAGTTGGCTTTGCTTTTTCATTTTTCTTAGACAGAGTGTGATGTATGGAAATAGCTTCTTTTTGTATGGAAATATTGTTACTGTGTAGAAATGTTACAACTTGTTGTTCAAGTGACTCAGGTTCTTTTTCTGAGACAACTTCTGCTGAGTTTTGATTGGTAACTGCATTAGCATAGCTTCTGTGTCTGGTTTCAGTTTGCATTATTACCAAGTCTTCTCTTCTTGTACATTGTTCAAGTTCGACCACTCTTTGCTCTAAAGCTGATATCTTTTTCTCTTTCTCAGTTAACAGTACTTTGAGTTCTCTCGCCTCATCCATCAGTCTTGGTTTTATGTACTTAAGCTTGCATCACAAACATGGTTTACATTAATATGTGCATTCTATTTGTTAAAAAGGCTTTTTATTTCTTTGAGCATCATGTTTAATTGCTCTTTTTACTCTGATGCATTATTGGGTTTGTAAATTGTAGAAGTTTTCAAAAACTGCAAGTCTAAAACAATCCATAATAAATTTTGGTCTACTTCTCGAGAAAGCCATTAATCTCTGGAAATATGCATCAAAACGTAGAAAATGAATTAAATGATGTGCTTTTGTTGAAAAATATTGGCGGCTTCATGACATAGAACCATAAACGTCAGGTTTAAAATACATGAGAGAGGGCCTAAGGGTGTTTCTCAATGTCAAGTCACCTGGCCTCAAGAGGGGATGTCTTGCAAGGCCAGGCGCCTTGCTTACAAGGACACTGTCCTTCCTTGGTCAGAGAAAATGGTTAAATGGAACAGACTTGCATCACTTGACAGCGGCTTCCCTGGTGGTCACGTAACATCACGTGACACGGGAGGTAACATTATAGTTTATACATATAAGTTTCAATATAAATATGTAATGAGCCTTTTACTTTTTATATTGTGTTTATATTTGTTAACCCTCCCAGGCTCAAAATAAGTTCTGATAAAAGGATGAACAACTAAGTCCTTCAGGGATACTTCTGATTTTAAAAATGCTCATAAAATACATATGTGGAGTTACCAGGTAGGTAGGTTTAAACGTTGCAAATCTGCAACACCTGCCTCCAGAGGGTTAAATTAAATATATAAGCGAGTTAGTACCCGCTAGCCACTGAAGCTGCAACTACTAAGCAACTGACCAACCATTGATAACTTCTTTGGATCTAAAACAACCATTTCAGATATCAGCCCAGTAGCTACAATTAGTTGACTTACTTTTAAACTTGAAAGTTACCCCCAAAGTAGCTGCCGGCTTCTGATCCGCCATCCTTTTGAAAATACTGGGGTGTATTCTGGGAAATATTTGACCAAGGCTAGGCTACAAGACACCTCCCGCGTATCCTTGCTCAGCTAGCTAAGTGGCTAACAAACGGAGAATACACACCTTGGTAAAACATGAACATTGGAACACGCCTTGGCAATTCCTGATGATGTATCTCCTAGGCAACCGGAGTGGGACCAAGACATCAAGTCAAGGTTCCTTGGCATTGAGAAACACCCTAAGTCTCTGGGTGGCACCATATTAGATGTCATGTTTCCTTCTACGGGAGCCCACAAGGACCAAATATATCTACTGATTTGTAATAAGCGGTTACAAAACTTTCACCATTCATAAGTGTTGTTGTTTTACACATTTACTTCTTCGCTTGTTGCCAGTGATGAAAGGGAGTCTGATGTTCATGTCATTTTGCTGGAGGTTGCACTCCCAGGGATTTTTGACCCTAATGGCCATCCGTTGGTGAGGTTTTACTCAAACACAAAAATACTGCATGCTTGCAATGATTTAGGTATGTACTGCCCCTATCACCAGGGAAAACACACATAGTAACTTTAATAACTGCTAATGTTAATTGCTATCTGCTAATAACTCACTCAGTCCAAAAGGATTGGACACTACACATTATTGGTTTTATGTACTTATGCTTGCATCACAAACATGGTTTACATTAATATATGCATTCTATTTGTTAAAAAGACTTTGTATTTCTTTGAGCATCTTGTTTAATTGCTCTTTTTGCTCTGATGCATTATTGGGTCTATAAATTGTAGAAGTTTTTCAAAAACTTCAAGTCTAAAACAACCCATAACAAATTTTGGTTAGGATGGTCTACTTCTTGAGAAAGCCATTCCCTTTTCAACTTTAGCTCTCGTGTTCTTTTCCCTCCAGTTTTCATCTTTCTTTTCTCCCATTTTCTATCCAATAAATCATCCCCATGTCAGTGGCTGCAACAGAAATCTTAAGTTTGACAGCTCTGTTCCCGCGCATCACACTCACCTAGGTGCTCTTCTCCCTAAAATCCCCATCCTCTAAATCTCCAGACATACTTCAGCTCACTGCAAAAAGAAAAGGTAAAAAGATCTCTTGTAGCATGGGTCCAGTTGAGATGTATTGTGTTTTAGTGCAGAAGCTTTTAATTGTGAGGGTAGAACAGAAATCAGTGACGCAAAGTGGATTCTTTTTAAATGATATAGCAACACACCACATGTAGAAATCACACCTGCATGGAGTATACAGTACGGTATGATTGAAGGTGTTGCTGTGAATTGCAGCAATAAACCACCAGAGTCTGCTAAAACTTCCTGAAAAAGTTCTGCATTTAAAAAAAATCCAGAAATCAGTTCCACCTCCATAATCCTTGCTCTTATTTCCTAATTAGTCTAAACTTAGGAGACACGTTTCTCCTGCATTGTGATGCACTTTTGAAGCTATAAGTTCAGCACACACCTCTAAACTCTCACCAGGAACATGTGCAGTACAGTTGGAAATGTTGAGTTTTAAACACACATGACCCAGAACAGAACAGATATTGCATTTCTGAAACCTTTTCCTTCCAACCTGATCCATCCGCTCAGGTAAAAGCTCTGCGATTGTTTTCAGCTGTCGGGGTGCTCTTAGGCTCAGGGACTGTTTCTGAGGTTGGCTGTCAGACGTGGCTGCGCAGTGGCACAGTGGTTAGTGCTGTTGCCTTGTAGCAAGAAGGTCCTGGGTTCGCTTCCCAGCCTGGAATATTTCAGCATGGAGTTTGCATGTTCTCCCTGTGCAGCCGGGTACTCCGGCTTCCTCCCACAGTCCAAAAACATGACTGTTAGGTTAATTGGTCAGTCTAAATTGTCCTTAGGTCAAAGTCAGTTTAATTGTCACTTCTGCCAGATGTATAGGACATACAGAGAAGTGAAATTATGTTACTCTCAAACTCTCGCTAGATAGAAAATAAAAATTTAGTATAAAAACAGTAACCAAGTTCAGAGAGACTGTGGGGGAAAAGAGAGGAGAGGTGGGAGAGCCGGGAGGGAGTTTAGCTTCCTATCTGCCTGATGGATAAAGCCATCCTTCAGTCTGTTGGTCCTGGCCTTGAGACTCCGCAGTCTCCTCCCTGACGGCAGCAGCTCGAAGAGGCTTTGCATTGGGTGAGTGGGATCAGCCGCAATGCGAAGCGCCTTTTTTGTGAGGCAGGTGTTGTAAATGTCTGGTAGGGAGGGGCGAGAGACCCCAATGACCTTCTCTGTGGCTCTCACTATATGTTGGAGGGTTTTAATGCAGGAAATGTTGCAGGCTCCGAACCACACAGTGATGCCGCACGACAGGATGCTCTTGATGGTGCCTCTGTAGAAAGTGTTGAAAGCCAAATGGGGGCTGGTGCTCTTGCTCTTCTTAGTTTGCGGAGGAAGAAGAGACGCTGCTGTGATTTCCTCGCCAATACTATGGTGTTGTTCGTCCAGGAGAGATCCTCTGTAATGTGCACACCCAGGAACTTGGTCCTGCTCACTCTCTCCACAGACACACCGTTGATGGTCAGAGTCAGAGGAGCATGCTGAGGTGTGAGTGTGTGTGTGATTGTTTGTCCTGTGTGTCTCTGTGTTGCCCTGCGATGGACTGGCACTCTGTCCAGGATGTACCCCGCCTGATTGCCCGTTGACTGCTGGAGATAGGCACCAGCGCCCCCCACCCCGCAACCCTGCGTGGACTAAGCAGGTTCAGAAAATGGATGGATGGATGGATGGGCTCGCCGATATGTGTTTCTTAAGACGTTGTCAGGACTCACCAAGACCTAACATCTCCAGAAGCCACTAGTGTGTGTTTACAACCTGACAATCAATTTATCCAGCAGGACGAAGGCCGGGCAGCATTTCTGTGTTCTTTAAAATGACTCCTTCTCACTTTCCTGTGACTCTCTCATCTTTGTGGGTTTTTATATAAACCTGTCACTCATATCCTCCCAGTTGGTAATTAAAGTCTCCCAGTTGCTCTTTGCTTTGACTGGTTCCATGAATGAATCACCCAGAAACTATTCTTAGATCTAGTAAGCCATCTGTTGCTATTGGATACGCATTGTTATACAAGAATCTTTATTTTCCTTTTTTTTTTTCTCTACAAGTTGGCAAATCCAAAGAAAGGGGGATGTGCAGATCTGGATTTACACCAGTAAACTGGTGCTCAGCTGCACTAAGAGCTATTGTCTGGTTGTTGTTTTTTTATTGAAAAAATAAAAATAAAAAAATAGTCGAGGGAAGTCCATCTTGTGTGACAAACTGGTCTGTCCGGGGATGAAATTCACTTTGAATGGACTGATGAGGATGAGGCCTTTTCTTTACGACATCATTTAGATGACCTTAAAATGCTTCTGTGATCAAATGACTGTTCAAAATGAAGAGATCCAATTTTGACTGGAGCAGTATTTTATTATTCTTGAAACCAAAAACTCTAACAATGGAAAAATAAAATAAATCCACTGTGTGTCTTACAACAGTTGTCCAGAAATCACTTATGTTCTAATAAAATGGATTTTAAGAGACTACAAAGATAGTAACTTTTTTAAAGCAGGTAAAATAGGTTGAGCACGTGTAGTAAGTAAGCAGTAAGTAAAATTTATTTACATAGCACTTATCACATAGAATCACAGTGCTTCACATAGATCAAAACAAAATGAAACAAAGCATAAAATCATAATGATCTCAAAACAATTAACATCAGAAAAAATAAAGTCATACAATTATAAAATTTCATAAACAGTTGATGAGGATCGGGATGGTAATTAGACAAGCAGGAGATGACTGAGGTCCACAAATCAATACCGAGATGACGACAGTCACAACAGAAGGGATCTAGCCTTGCCGGTCAGCTTATATAACTGAGCTAAATTTAGCCCAACTTCTATGATACGTCAGCACAGGAGGAGAAAACACACAACTTATGACTTCTTCTATTGATTACCCGATGCAGCAGAGTCTGTTGAGACGTGGGCGAGTGTACCGCCAGGTTCCTCAACAATGATTATGTGGGAGTGGAGCAGAGTCTAATTAGTAAGCATGAAAAGTTCTACGCTGACATAAAAAATGGACCGACAAAGACAGGACAGGGTTTTACACTCAGGGGCTGGGTGATTAGGAGGATTGGGCACAGGTGATATTAATAAACAAGAGGAGGAGCAGGACAGGGCAGGTGAGGAAAGCCCCAACTAAGGCCTGTTAAACAAAGCTACTGAACTAAATAACTTAACACTGTAGAAATAAGACACTGGAGAACTAAAGATAATAAATGACCTATAGGAGTAATAGAACCAAAAACACTGGAAGACAGGGGAGGATGATACCCAAGGGAGAAACGAACTAGACAATCTACAATAACAGAAAACTAATGATCAGAAAAGTGACTAAGGGAAACATAAGAGAAACCTGGAGAGAACCTGGAGGGGGCTGGGGACCACAGGGAGGCACCTGAGGGAGGATGCAGACAAGGAGACGCATGAGGAACACAAGGAGACTCGAGGGAGACGCAGACCATGACAGTTTCAGAATTAAATGTTCTTTAGAAGTTTATTTTACATACCA
This sequence comes from Nothobranchius furzeri, assembly GCF_043380555.1. Classification (NCBI taxonomy): domain Eukaryota; kingdom Metazoa; phylum Chordata; class Actinopteri; order Cyprinodontiformes; family Nothobranchiidae; genus Nothobranchius; species Nothobranchius furzeri. The sequence continues at coordinate 83,100,407 of NC_091741.1, forward strand.
AGTTCTGCCTGTGCTTGTTGAAAAAGAAACCCATTTTTAATAACATTCAATAATTTACAAATCTCAGGTTTCATTATTGTTATTTTCTGACCAGAAGACAGTTTGTTTTCAGCTGAGGAGAAGATTAAATATCTGTTGTCATGATTTGTTGCAGTAAAAGAAAATGTTCCTTCTGTTTGGTATCAGCACATAAATCATGATTCTGTTGCAGTCTGGATCATTTTTGGTTTCCCTTCTCATCAGGATTTGCACACATTTTATTTGAAACTTCCTTTGGATCAAACACCAATTGAGAAATTACTCTTAATTACCAGAGTATTTAATTTGGTCAGTAAATCATGAGATTTTCATGTTAAAAATAATTTTAGAAGCTAAATGTGGTTTGTGACAATCAAGATAAACCAAATCCATAAAGCTTTTATTTTGAAATATTAACGATAATCATCCAGAGTGAGTGCTTGTGTCCACTCAGATCTATAAGCAGCTCACAGACGCAATTAGGCTCATCTCATTTTTCCGCCTCCATTCTCCTGCTCGGAAGTTGATCTCAGCAGGAAATTTGAAAGGGTCTCTCGGTTTCTAAAATGCCCTTGAAAGAAGAAGGTTAGAGAATTAGTGGATGATCTCAAAAAGAGGGGAAAAAACTGTTTGTTTTGTAGAAATCTTCTTAACATAGGGCATTTCTAAATATATTGTATTAAATAAAACCTTCTAAAGTTCATCTGCCATAAGGATTGGATAAGCTTTGAGCTTTGCTGCAACAATTGTTTAATGAAGCCGATTTACCTGCACCTTTTCAATTGACTCTGGTGTAAAATGACACCTAAAACTATGATGTGGCGGTGTGATTAGCACCTTTGGGATTTTTTTTCTCTGTGTGGAAGTAAAATACCTGCTGCAAAAGTCATGTGAGGAGAAGGTGATCCAAATTTGGAAAATAAGTCAGAGCGTGCATTTGCCTGTTTTATAACCACCACTGGATGGCACTAAAGATAAAAGTGGACAAATACGCATGAATGGATCAGAGGACAAGAGGAACAAATAAACCACTGAGATGCTTCTAGAAGTGCACCAACAGCATTCTGATTCATTTCCCTGTTTTCATCCTGTCACCAGGTGGGTAAAGTCAACCTGCTGGCAGCTCAGCGCAGAGAGCAGCATATTCTGCTGATGGTGGTGTCCATGGTGTCCTGCTACATGCTGTGCTGGATGCCCTATGGCGTCATGGCCCTGATGGCCACCTTTGGGAGGGCGGGGCTGGTCTCTCCCACGGCCAGCGTGGTGCCGTCCATCCTGGCCAAGTTCAGCACAGTCATTAATCCCATTATCTACGTGTTCTTCAACAACCAGGTGACAACCAGGCTCTAGTTATACCTTCGCTGACACAAGAAATGAATCAAGTTCTGTTCTTTTAAAACTCCTGCTGACGGGAGCTGATCACGACTCACTCTGTTTTATGGCAGTTTTATCGATGCTTTGTGGCCTTCATAAAGTGCAGCGATGAGCCACCATTTGGCCAAGGAGAAGGAATTCCAGCTCTGAAAACTCAGCAGTCAGAGGCCCTCCACATTCGGAGACAAGCCTCCTCCAGCTCCTCGCAGCCTCAGCCCCCCAGCTGCAGCAGAAGCACCATCGCCTGTAGCCACCACCACCACCACGACAGCAGGAACATCCTGTGTGTCCACTACACACCTTAGAAAACACACCTAAGTCTCTTCTGTTGTTCATACCCTGAAAGTGCAACTAAAACACATTTGTTATTTATGGACCATCCCTGAAAAGGAGATGCTACATCTCAAGGGGCCCTCCAGTAACAAATAAATAAATAAATAAATAAACACGACTGTTGATACCCGACAGGTTGTTGTCACCTTTTAAATGTTTTGAATGTAAAACTGCAGCAGTGCCTGACAGTTTATGATTCCCTACTTTATTTCTACAGAGGCAGACTCTGACCTGCATAGCTGATCCGTGACCTTTTAGTGTGTTTATTCTAATTCTTCTAGCATCAGGTGTGCCAATTTAAACACATAAATGCATCTGAACACTCTGAGAGTACTGAATGTATTTGCTGCACTCATCAGGAAGTAGGAAGAAAACGAAAAGGTTTCTGGGCCATGTTCATCCAAACGTGCTGATAAATAATGAATACAGTGGTGTGAAAAACTATTTGCCCCCTTCCTGATTTCTTATTCTTTTGCATGTTTGTCACACAAAATGTTTCTGATCATCAAACACATTTAACCATTAGTCAGAGATAACACAAGAAAACACAAAATGCAGTTTTGAAATGATGGTTTTTATTATTTAGGGAGAGAACTAAATCCAAACCTACATTGCCCTTTGCTTTGCAAAGTTTGCATAAAATAAAATCATGTCTCACTATTCCCGTTTAGTTTTCTTTTTTACTTTACTGTAGTTTCAGGAAATATTAGGTTTAAACTTAGCAACGAGTGAGATCTTGGTTCACAAACAACTTTTCAGATCTAAAACAAAAGAGACATAAAACCTCTGCATAAATCAGCGTATACAGCTGTGGGACCACAAAGGGAAGCTCTCATACAAGCATCTTTTGCCTTCCTGAGGTGGCTGCATCGCTAAGCACGCTTTCTTCAAATGTTCACATAACCCAGAGCTTTGATGGGTTGCAGGTTTTTTTCTGCAGCTGCGCTTTTTAGATTTTTTGGAGGAAATATTCTAAGAATTCAGAGACATAACTTTACCCTGTAACTCTGCTTGTCTCTGTGTCTTTAAAACGCAGCACAGGGCACAAACATCATAAAACAAATCACAAAACTAAGCCATGAATCTTTTTTTCAAATAAGTGAAAGCACTAGCGTTTAAGATTTCCATGGTACCACAGGCATATCACTTTTTGATTACATCTACATCTGGTCAGAAACCTCCAACCTCACACACCAACTCAGGCTCCTTCCCCACCAGAGAGGTGACATTCCGCTAGCTTTTGTAGCCGAGGATCAGACCGCCAAGGTCCCTGCCCTTGGCTACCACCCGACACACAATGCACCCGACCCCTTTGGCCCCTTCCACAAGTGGTGAGCTCAATGGAAGGGGGACCCACGTCTCCTCTTTGGGCTGTGCCTGGCCGGGCTCCATGGGTGAAAGCCCGGCCACCAGGTGCTCACTAACGTGTCCCAACTCCAGGCCTGGCTCCAGAGGGGGGGCTAATAGTGATTAAAGTATTAAATGATATCTGTATTAATACAGATTCAGGCAAAACATCTGTTTTAGTGATGCTCAAGCTCAATGCAGCGTCTGATGCTGTGGACCACAACATCCTTTTTGACTATTAAACTGGGTGGGACTATCAACTACAGTCCATAGTTGGTTCCAATCATACCTCACAGACAGGAATTATGTTGTTGCTATTGGTGATCATCAATCTAAGCAGATCACCCTGACATGCAGGGTCCCCGAAGGCTTGAGTCGGTCGGTAACAAGATGGCGCCTGTACTTGGCTTAGCCGCAGTCACCGGTCACTTTTTCAAACTTTTCTCCACTAACCTCCTATTTTCCACCTTGCTCCTGTCTGCGATCCTCTTCAGTAGTGTCCCTGCTACCATCTCCTATGATCGCCAGACTCTTTTGTCCTTCTGTTCGTTCACGATCGCCCAAGATGCACCGAGGACGTAACATCCTGTTTGTTTACCTGAGTGGGGCACCGGCCCGGAGCCAAACGACGGTCCCGAGCTGCGCACCTCCAGCTATGTTTGTCCGGTCCCGGGAAAACGTCGGAGGAAAAGAGGTAAACGAGCAGGAATCCAGGTGAGAATAAGACTTCTCTTAAAGCGTGGTTTATCTGGTAAACATCGGCGTGATCTTCTAGCTTCTTGTCCTTTGTTTGGTGACCTGAGCGCCACTTCCGCATTTCCGCCAGGCGGCGTTGCGACGCGTTTCATCCGTCCAAGTTTTTTAAGGTCGGTTTATCCTCATTCCTCAGTGGTTTCTCCTCCTGTTCCCTCCATAAGCGGTTTTTATAAACACTGTGGATCTAACCCTGCTAATTTACGTCCACTAACTCCAGCTGTTTCTGTAGTTTCTGATTCCTCCACCTCACTCAGCATGGCCCTATAGAGCTCCGGGAGTTGACGTCACTTCTCCCGGCATGCAACAGTTCAAATCGAAACGGCGCCATATTGGCATGCAGAAGCCGGCAGCTGGACTATTTGTTATTGTCAGAAAACTCAATCAAACGGGAAATATGGTAGATTCCTGTTGTGCCCCAGGATGCAGAACAGACGCGGACGACATAAGGAATGAGTCATCTACAGGATTCCCCAAGATCCGGAGCGCCGCAAACGTTGGATCATTGTAATAAAACGCGCTAGTGACCGGGCGAAAATGAAACTGTGGGATCCCGAGAGTAAAGGTTTTCGCTTATGCAGCGACCACTTCATATCAGGTACTTAAACCAACGTTTCCTCAACTGTGTATGGTATTTATTTTAAATGCTTTTATTACGATTCTTAGTGGGCTTCCTAAATTTATTTTGGCGTGGCTTTTTCTGTCTTATTACTCATAGCAGCAAATAAACGTCACGTAAAACGTTGCCTCGTGAGTTCTGCGTGCTGCCGTTTCCGTGTTTTATGATCACAGCAATTAACCGGCTAAGCTGTATTTAATTTTTAAGCAATGGTTGATCAATTGTCAGATCACACATAAAAAGCACTTTGGATTGCTATTATCTGTCTCACCGAGACTACTTACGTGTAAATCTGTTATTTGTCCGTCCATCCATCCATTTTCATCCACGTATCCGGAGTCGGGTTGCGGGGGCAGTAGCGTGACTTCCCTCTCCCCAGCCGCCGGAGCCAGCTCCTCCGGGTAAATCCCAAGGGGTTCCCCGGTCAGGTCCAGTGTTGTGCCGGTAAGAAGCCCGCTCCAACAGCTTCTGGCATCGGAGCGGGCAGTAGAGTCGAGAGTCTCAGACCTTCTCCCCAGCTCCTCCGGCCGGGGGAATCCCAAGGGGTTCCCCCGGCCAGGTCCGGTGTTGTGCCGGTAAGAAGTCCACTCCGACATCTTCTGGCGTTTTTAAAAAGTATCCCAGGGGCACGGTAAGGGTCGGAGATGTTTAGTCTATTTAATTTCTGACTATATAAAACGATTTCTTCTGTTTTAAAGTGTGAAGTAAACTCAGACGAAGTAAAATCCAAGCGGATCCCGTTCATGTTCATGGTTACATCCGTGTTTGTTTACCTTTTTTGCATGCCAAAATGGCGTCCACTAACTGAGAGTCACGTGGGGTCCGGAGCTCTATTGAACACCCGCTCTGTTAACAGTAACATAATTTAATTCTCTCTAAAAACCTGGATTTTATGTTTCTGACTGAAGTTTGGCAGCAAACATCTGATTATTCCGGTCTGATTGAACTTTGCCCGAGTGGTTATTATTTTCTTAGCCAGCCCCGGGGTTCTGGTCGTGGTGGAGGCCTAGCTTTTGTTTTCAGAGACCATCTTCCATGTAGCTCTACAACCTCTGGTCACTTTGCTTCCTTTGAACTGCAGCTGATTAAAGTCGGGCATAAGGGCCCGTTCTACTGTGCTGTGGTCTATCGTCCACCTGGTCCAAACAGTTCTTTCCTTCAGGAGTTTAGTGACTTTCTATCCTCCACTGTGAAGCTGTCCAGACTGGTGATTTTTGGTGACTTTAACATCCATGTTGATGATCCCTCTGATCACTTTGCCATGAATTTCTCCAGCCTTATGGACTCCTTCAGCTTTACCCAGCATGTTTCTGGCCCCACACACACCAGGGGGCACACTCTAGACCTTGTTTTTACCCTGAGTCTAAATGCTGACAGTGTTTGTCCTGAGGACGTTTATATTTCAGATCACCATTGCACAGCTAGCAATTTTTCTGCTGCTTTTGATCCACCCTGTTCTTCTGATAATGACCCAGACTCCTTAACTTCTCAGTTTAACGAGCACTGCCTCTCCATTCTGGACAACATCTGTCCTGTCAGAACCAGATCAGTTCCTGCAGTGAACCCTACTCCCTGGTTTAATGACAGCCTTCGCAGCCTGAAGCGCCAATGCAGAAAAATTGAGTGTTTGTGGATGAAAACCCATCTCCACATCCATCTGCTGCACCTAAAGGATCTTCTGGCATCCTTTAACTCTGCAGTCAGAGACGCCAGGGTTTCCTATTTTTCCATCCTGGTGTCCCAGAGCAAAGGGAACCCCAAGGTGCTGTTTAACACCATCAGCACCATCGTCTCTCCTGCCTCTCCTACAGCCTCCATCCACTCTGTTGCAGACTGTGAGAACTTTCTGTCTTTCTTTGTGGACAAAGTCAATAAGGTTAGATCTAGCATCTCTCCTTCAGCCTTATCGCCGCCTCTCCCGACTCCAACCAGGCCCATCATCCTAGATAGCTTTGCTCCTGTGTCTTTGTCTGAGTTAACCAAACTAGAGCATGCCCCCTCGACATCTTACCCTCATCTTTGTTTAAAAGTGCTTTTCTGTCCATCGGTCCCAGCGTGCTCTCTATAATTAATGCTTCTCTGGTCTCTGGTCAGGTCCCTGCTTACTTTAAGAACGCTGTAATCCACCCGCTTCTTTAAAAACGAGTCTCGACCCCTCTCTCCATAGCAGCTTCAGACCCATCTCTAAACTTCCGTTCAACTCCAAGATCATGGAAAAGGTTGTGGCTAAACAACTCATAGCTGCTCTTGATGAACATAACATCTATGATAGCTTCCAGTCAGCTTTTCGTAGAGCTCATTCTACTGAAACCGCTCTTCTTAGGGTCTCTGATGACCTTCTGACTCACAGTGATGCAGGGGACTGTTCTGTTCTGGTCCTGCTGGACCTGACTGCAGCCTTTGACACTGTTGACCATCACCTGCTACTGGAGAGGCTCAGAGACTGGGTAGGCCTTTCAGGAACTGCTCTGGAGTGGTTCTCCTTGTATCTCTCTGAGCGCTCTTTTTCTGTGGTCGTCTCCAAGTTTAGGTCCTCCACCACCTCCCTTACCCATGGTGTCCCACAAGGTTCTGTGCTGGGGCCTCTGCTCTTCCTCCTCTATCTGCTTCCTCTTCAGCACATCCTGAGCTCCTTCAAAGGAATCTCCTACCATCTTTATGCAGATGACATCCAACTGTACATCTCCTTTAAGCCCCATGAAATGTCTAAGCTGCAGCTGTTACACGCCAGCTTAGACTCTATCAAAACCTGGATGGCTGGGAGTTTTCTACAGCTGAATGAAGATAAGACTGAGATCCTCATCTGTGCCCCAGACAAGCTGGTTCCCAAAGTCAGAGACTCTTGGTCAGCTTGCTTCTCACACCAAACCTTCCGACAGGAATCTTGGTGTGACCTTTGACCCATCTCTCACCCTGGATTCTCATGTCAGTTCTCTTGTTCGCTCTTCCTTCTTCCATCTCAGGAACATTGCTAAGCTGAGTCCCATTCTGTCTCACTCTGAACTTGAGACAGTTCTCCACACCTTCATCTCCTCACACTTAGACTACTGTAACTCTCTTTTCACGTGTCTGAGCAGAACCTCCCTGAACCGTCTACAGGTGGTTCAGAATGCCTGTGCTCGGCTTCTGACCAAGGCCTCCAAATACACCCACATCACCCCGCTTCTCCTCCAGCTTCACTGGCTGCCAGTCAACTTCAGAGTTCATTTCAAGATCCTGGTTCTGGTCTATAGGGCCTTACATGGACAAGCACTATCTTACATTGGTGATCTCCTTAGTCCCTACACCCCCAGCAGGTCCCTGAGGTCCAGTGATCAAAGCCTACTGGTTGTGCAGCACACCAGGCTAAAGACCAAAGGTGACAGATCATTTGCTGCTGTGGCCCCCAGACTCTGGAACTCTCTCCCCCTGAGCCTGAGATCAGTGGACTCAGTGGTCTCCTTCAAAAAGCAGCTGGACTCACCTGTTCAAGCTGGCTTTTGTATGACCTTCTTCACCACTCTCTCTTTATTCTGCTCTCCCCACCTATTCCACCTTCCTCAGGATCCACTGATTTCCCTCTTTCCTATTTACTCTCTCTTTCTTAACATTTTTGTAATCACAATTGTCTATTTTTGCTCATTTTAAAAATATTTTAAAACATTTTCTAAATGCTTTTTTATATTTTTACATTTTTTGTTTTTGTGAAGCGCCTCGTGATTTTTTTCTTGAGAGGCGCTATAGAAATGATATTTTCTTCTTCTTCTTGATTCTTGCACTGCTTTTCAAGACAAAGACCCAGGTTAGGAATCTTGGTGTCATAATTGATTCCGACCTGAGCTTCACTGGTCACATTAGGGCTATAACTAGATCAGCGTTTTATCATCTGCATCAAAGAGCACGACTCAGGGCAGGGGTCTCATGTCCAGACAAGACCTAGAGAAACTCATTCATGTGTTCATCTACAGCAGGCTGGACATTTGCAATGGTCTTCTAACTAGTCTTCCCAAAAAGCTGTAAAACAAAGGCAGCTCATTCAGAATGCTGCTAGTCTAAACAAGAACCAAGGGAACTGAACACATCACTCCTGTTCTTAAATTTCTACACTGGTTACCAGTAAACTACAGAATCGACTTCAAAGTACTTCTACTAGTTTATAACTCACTCAATGGCATGGGGCCAAAATACATGTCAGATTTCCTTCAGGTATATACGTCCAGCAGGGCTCTGAGATCTTTAGGACACAGTCAGCTGGTAGAACCTCAGGTCAGAACCAAACAGGGTGATGCTGCTTTTAGATAGGCTGCACACAGATGGAATCAGCTTCCTGATGACCTCAGATGTGGCCTAACTCTAAAATTGTTTAATTGAAAATTAAAAACCTTCATGTTTTCATCAACCTTTGAATACATGCTTCTTATGCTGCACTTTCTGCACTGTAACTGCTCACCTTATGACTATGCCTTTTATCTGTTTGTTGAATCTGAAATTGATATCTACGTACATTTCTTTTTTTATTTTTTTGTGTGTTTGCTGTTAATGCTTTTGTAAAGCACTTTGAATTGCCTTTGTGTTTGAAGTGTGCTATACAAAAACAGCTGCCTTACCTTAGCCTAGTGAACTAGACCAAATTTTTGCTTTGCAAAGGTCTAGACATGCTCCATTGGAACCTCAGCAGCTTCTACCAGGACTCTGGCTAGCCAATCACAGCTCTCTAGAGGGGTTTCAAACACATAAAGAGCTGTGATTGGTCCATAATGGTGGGCCAATCATAGTGCTCTATCTGCTTAGTGAACAAATCACAGAGCTTTATCCGCTTTGTGGGCCAATCAGGGCACTCTATATGCCTGGTGGGTGGGATGATGCAACAGAGTGAAACAAGAGTATGTCACATTCTTTGTCCAGTGGAATGAGGAGATCATTTGAAAGACAACGGTAGAACCTGCCCCACAACCGAGAGCCGTCAATGGAGCATGGCCAGACTAAATAATACATTTATTTAGTCTGGCTTGCCAGGCTAGACTTACCTTGCTTTATTTTCTGTTCTGAAAACTTCTACTTTCACAACCTCCTCTAGGCTGAACCATCCTTTCATATCAGACTTGCACGGGCTAGTTGCAACACCTGGTGAGCAGCAGCAACACAGCGAGGTGTTTCACTTTGGCCCAATTTTTGACAGTACAGTCTCAGTAAATGTAAGACTTGTGCAGCGATTACTAGACAAGCTAATTATGCATAAAGAGTCTGGGAACCTGAATGACCTAGATTCAGGTTGCATCAAGCCACACACGTTTGAGGTTTGGTCAGTGTACTTTTATCAACCACTTAAAAGAAATAAGTTAAATTATTAAGGTTCAGGACAATTTGATCAGACATAATTTCATTCTTTAGGACCAATTAAAACATCTGACTGATGTTTAGTGAAGCAGCGCTTTGCATCTGATGCACTTCAGTGTGCTCTGCAAAGTAAACGTTTATAAATAACTGCTTGCTTTTGATTGTCACAGAGTAGCACAAAGTAATGCAATAAATAGAATCATGACATACATGGCAGAAGGAGGCGTGACATGATGAGCACATTCATGTCCTCTCAATAGGTTAGATCTGTCGCAGATCTGAAGGCCCCACAGCTTCCAGGAAGTAGACAAAGAAAAACTCAGTTGCTTGAGAGAGCATTTGCTCAGAGGTGCATGGGATGTCACGGATGTCAGGCCTCTCTGGGTTCCACTGCTCTTCTCCATCATGATCAACACCTACCAGACCAGCGTGGCTCCACCGCCGGTGCCTCCACGCTACGCCAAGCCCCAACCGGTCCTCATCCCGGCTCAGCTTCCAGCACCGAACAGCGGCAAGCCTCTCATCCGATTTCTGGTTGCTTTAGTGATTCTGCACTTGCTGCTGTCTGTCGGAGGGTTCATTTATCTGTTCCATCAACAAAACCCAGGTTCATCTGTAAGTATGCTTTTATCGATTGTAACAAAGTTTTACTTATGAAACAGGAAAAATTACAATATGGTGCAAAGGTTCATTTCATTCAGTAACTCAACTTATAAGTTTAAAGTAATGTATTTGATAGACTCGTGCAAAGCCAGATATTTGAAGCCTTTGTTATAACTGTGATGATTACGGCTTGCAGCTTGCAGATGAAAACCCCACATTCAAAATTTCAGACAGTTAGAATATTGTGAAAAGGTTCAATATTCTAGACTCAAAGTGTCACACTCTGATCCGCTACTGAATCCAGAATACCTGCTAAGGGTTCCTGAGCCTTTAGATGGCCTCTCAGTTTATGTTGAATTACCAACATAAATTAACTTTTGCACCATTTTTCAAGTTTCACCTGCAAATAAGAGCCTGATGCATAAATTACCTGATTAGTTGATACTAAATGAATTCAGATGTTGCTAAATAAAACACTATCAAATTGCAATTTTAAGAAGTGTTTGAAAAGTTTACTCTAAATATGGGTTTGCTTATCTTTAGATGCTGAAAGTGTTTGTGTGCTTTCACACATGAAAAGGTCGCACCCTGCAAAGCAATGAAAGCACAGGAAATGGTTCACAGATATTTCAAATGTTGAGCATTTTAAAAAATGCATTCAAATTAAATCAGTGATTTATAGAAATGTACATATATGAAGCATTGTGAGAAAATAATTACCTTTCTTTTTTATCAAAATAGGAAAACCTCCCCTCCCATCAGCGACAAGGTAATTTTTCTGATTAAATCTACATCTGAGCTTCTAAAGAAAACTAGCTGACCACACGAACGTCTGACATGTTTTTTTATTTTATTTATTTATTTATTTTGTTTGGTTTGTTTCCAGTTGGTTTTCTCTCAGCAGAAAAACAAGAAATTACTTACAGAGCTTTGGCACGAATGGTAGCAACCACTCCAAAAGAGGAATCAAGTAAGGAAATAAGATTAATTTAGAAATAAATGCATATTATTTTTAAGAGACTGCTGAAACACCGTCCTCTCTCCCCACAGAGGGTTATCTCCAGTGGGACATGAAACACTCCATTCGCAAAAACATCAACTACTACCGAAGCAGCTGGCTGACCATCCTTGAGCCTGGTGATTATTTTGTTTACTCCAGAGTGACCTTTTCCAAAAGTCACGTTAAAGAACCGCTGACCAGCTGGGTCAAAATGAGAAAGACTGAGGAGGAGGAGGAAAAGGTTATGATGGTGGCCTCCTGCAGCTTGTCCGATTCTGCATCGAGCCCTCAGTTGTGCACCGCCTCACAGGGGGACCTGATCTCCCTGGAGAGCGGGGACCAGCTCAGCGTCTGGGTACCAGACCTCTCTCTTGTAAACTATAAAGATGGTGCAACTGTCTTTGGGATGTACAAACTATAGGACTCTAGCAGGAGCACGTGCACGGATCTGAACTCTGTGGGGACTCTACATCTGGATTTATAGCTACCAAGAAATCATCAGAGTGGATCAAACAGACATTTTGTTGGAACTAAGAGACAAAATGCACATTCAGAAATTATAATTTATTAAATAACGTGCAATTCTGTTTTGTGGATAGTAGTTTTATATTTATTTCTGTGTATTGCTGCATTTGTCTCTGATAAGATTTTATTTTTAAAAATCTATTATTCTTCCCCATTTTTTAAACATTTTTAGTAAAAAATAAAAAAAACTTGTTTTCTTTGCATTTTATTGCTGGGTTTATTAGTTATTGTACCTAGAAGCTGCCGTGTCCAAGAGGGGAGCATTTATTCTTAAAAACTTACTTTGGACAAAAGATTGCAAGACTCCAGCCCTTTGAGATGTTGATTTAAAAGAAGAAAAAATCACTAATAATGATCTTTTGCTAACAAGTTCATTAAAACCAACTGAAGATAGTTTAGTCGCTCCCAGAATGTACAAAAAGCCTCCTCATTTAGGACTGAATAACAGCTAAAATGGCCTTTTTATCATTAAACTAGACTTGAGCAGAAAAGGCAACATGTTTTCCATCAACATGTTAATTCAGTTTTGATTAACAAAAAGTTTATGAACCTAAAAAGGTTGTTAAAATTGAAGACAAAACAATTTCTCTGCGTTTAATATTCAGAATAATTTCCTATAAATGCTAATTATGGTGTCTATTTTAGGATTAAGTTATTCTAAAGGGAGCTTATGAGTAACTTCGTGTGAGAGCTTTACTTGATGAGTAATCTATCCCGACCCAGCAAACTCGAAACGATAGTTAAGCCCTCAGACGTGTGCTTCTCATGGTGGAGGCATGGAAAGTGTGAATCTCTATGGAGGTGTGTAGGTGCAGAGGCAGCACTCTCTCACAGGATGTCACCCATTCTTGTCACTCCTTCCATCGTGCAACGAGTTTCCTGAGAGTGAACCTGAGCGACCTACTAATTCCTGCATGGCTCGTGAGTCGACAGCAGGATGGAAAAGCCTGCCTTGGAGGATTTCCAGCACAAATGAGAGATTGCAACAGCTTTCCGTTTTACATTTGGTTAAACAAATTCAAAGTTTATATTAAACTTTTAATAAAAGATCCAAACAAACAAAGTACAGGGTTTTTAGGTAAGAGAGAGAATACAATACTTGCATAGAACGGTCTTTAAAATGAAAAAGAAAGAAAACAACACAGTGCACAGGAAATATAACTTCAGCTGGACTGGAGTTCCTCTCACCAGTAAGTGCTCAATGAGGATTTTGGAAATTAAAAAAAAATTCAGTGTGTGATGCTTAATGAACAGTTTTTACAGAAAACAACAAACAAGCTATAATGTTAAGCAATAAACAAGTGATAAAAGCTGGAAAGCAGTAATAGACCAGCTCCAGCTCAAAAGCAAGTTGTGCCTTTAAAAGCATGAAGGAGACACTTCTGCAGATGAACCTCATGCTGCTCTGAGGTTTCTACCGAGACGTGTGCAAAAAACAGCACTTCCCACAAAGACACTGTTTCACAATCTGAACTACTATGGATCACCTGCAAGTGGAAAACTAGGCCATGGGTTAAGTTAAATAACTGAGAAACCTGGTTGAAGAAAAGGCTAATTCTCAGTCGGATGTGTGGCGGAGAGAGACTGAAAATGTTTGGGTCCATTTCTGTTATTGCAGGTTCTCCAGGTCTGACCGACCACCACTGCTGCGGCGGCGGCTGAGCCAGGGCTCGGTCAGTAAAGCAGTCACTTATTGCATTTCATTAACAGTCACCGCTTCTCTGCAGAACAGACAACAGCGTCGACAGTGCATCCGCGCTAAACCATGAGGAAATGTACAGAGGCCAGGCCACGTTAATGTACCAACTCATACACTCATCAGGCTCGAGCCGTTTCAGCTAAGATACTACAATAACGACACTTTGATGATCATTTACTGATTTAGTCCCAGTTGGTCTTAAACTCTCTTTTTTGGTTTTCGGACCCCTTCGGGAGGCACTTAGACATTTGAGCACTTCTCTACACTCATATATAAATGTTCTTTTCCTCAATTCTGCCAGAATCCACCAGGATAAGAGATATAAACCTTCCTTACTCTCAAAACAAACATTTTACTAAAGTATTTCCTCATTTGTGATAAAAAAGATCTTTGTTTTTCTCACAAAACTACATATATATGGCTTTCACTACTTTTAAATGTTCATGTTAATAAATACAGATGATGTTTTAAAATCCAAAATAAAGAAAAGCTGAATATTTTGGGTTACAATTATTCTTGTATATATATATATAAGAGTAAATTACCTTTTGTACTAATAAATAGTGCACAGTTAAGTTTTTCCTATGTGTTGATGCCCTGGAAGCTTTGAAGTCCATATCTGAATAAAAGGATCACATTTCTGACGCAAAATTCATAGTAACACTGTAGATTGATGCAGTTTTTTTAAAATAAACAGTCAGCGGAGACATTTGAGACTGTTCACCGTGGTGAGCTCACTTGTTTGACATGCCTACAAAAATGTCTTGAACACAAGGCAACAATCATCTAAACGGTTTAAAAAAGATCCCAGGCCTTTATGGATAAATAAAAACTGACAGTGACAAAGTCATGAGTTCTGTTTTAGAAAGAAGTGCATGCAAGAGAAGGCTTGATGGCTTTGTACTCCTTTCATTTTTCCAACTGAACACACAAATAAAGCAGTCTGGGTGTTTTTTTGTTGTTGTCTTGTTTCTTCTTGTCCAACACTGGCCCGTTTGCTGGGTGGAGTTTACGGAGCGAGTCACCATGTGGCAGGAGATTTGGAAACATGGTGGTGGAGCCCAGCTACATACAAGGAAGCTTGTTTTTGTTTGTCTCATTTAGTGACGCTGGATCAGGAAGACGGATCTCATCATCATAATGAAGAAAGAAACTCCAAGGTTTGAGAGTCTGATTCTGCTGCGTGAGACTGAAATGTGAAGACACGACAAAGATGCACAAATAAACACACAAACGCTTGTCCCAGTGCAGGTCAGCCCACACGTAGCACCATGAAACCAGGACGCGTTCAGTGGCCGCTGTCCTCCCAAGAGCTGTCGTTCTTCTGCTTGGACAGTTTTCGGACTAGCCTCTCCAGCTCTTTGCGAGACTTCTGCTCCTCCTCCAGGAACTGCTTCATCCATTTGTTCTCCTGCAGAGTGTATGAAAAAGAGCTGTATTTAATGAATAATGTAAGTAAGACATTTTTATTTACATAGCACTCATCACTGAAAGAAAATCCCAAAGTGATTCACATAGATTTAAAAAAATCACAAGGTCATAACATCATAATGATCTTAAATAAATTAAAATCAGGAAAACAAATTCATGACGTTACTAAATGATCGTAAATATAAATCAAGTGAAAGATGATTATTAATTCAAGTAAAAAAAGAACAAAAACACAGTAGATTTAGGTAAAAGCAGGTCTAAATAAAAGGGTCTACAGCTGCTTTTTAAAGGTGTCCAGGCTGTCAATACGATGTAAGATTCCTCTTAAGCCCAGAGACCCTGGTGCTACAGAAGAAAATACTCTTTCCAGGCTAAAAAAAAAAATAAAAAATAAACTACTCGGGTCACGTTCTAGGGTTACAGACACCAGCCAGACCACCTTATATTTTTAATGTCACGGTTGAAAGTTCTGACGCAGTTTACAAGGGACATTATTCAAAACTCGCCTTTGGCTGCCATGTGGGTCTCTGCTGCCTCTATAAACACTCTAAATGTAATAAAAACCCATCCATCTTGTAAATGGCTGCAAGTAGGTGGATTGTCAACGTCACTCACTCAATTGTATATAAATGGGCGTTAACCCGGATGTGGACGTGGCGTTGGCATTCCACCTGGCTTGACGTGTTGCAGCAGACCAAACCTCCACGTTAGTGAGGGCATTCTGATTAAAATTGATTAAATAAGAACGTGTCGCCCTACCAAATGCTTTGTACATTTAGTCTATGGTCTTGCCGTGCCAAGCCTCTGCGTGACATTACTTTGATTGCACCCCATGGCAAGAGGAGCAAGGTATTTGTTCTTTGTTTCTGTTTGTTGCTCCTGATGTTTGTCAGCAACTGTCTTTAATTTGTAAATTATGTATTTTCAGTTTTCACTGTGTTTGCACAGTGTTTGGCATCAGGTGCTCGGTGCGATTCTGGGAATGAGACGTATGCATCTACAGCCTGACGCAAATAAAAAGTCGCACCCGTCTAAGCTCTCCTCCTTATATCTCTTGGATGCTAAGGGGCAGTAACAGACAGAAACAAAGAACAAATATCTCTTTTTTTGACCGTGTTTATTTAGGAAATTATGTGCCTGAAATGACTCATTTGAAAAAGTCCTAGTTTGTGATGTCACAAATGGGGAAAAACAAACCACCTCTCACATGCAAAAGAGAGCTGCTACTGGAGGAGCAGCGGTTCTCCTCCAAGCTCCCCCTAGATATCAAAGCCTCTCTGCACATTTTCCAAAATGTATTTAACCGATTATTGAAGCCATTAAGTGGTTAATTCTTTGTTAACCGTAAACTCCCTCTCCAGCCCCCCTCCTGCGCACGCACACAGAGAAAAAAATATAAAATATAAATAAAACTAACGCTTTTCCTCCTACTCTTTTAACATCACTCAGACACAGAACCAAAGTCCCACGCCTGTTAAAACATTCATAAACTAAAAACAACGTTAGTGGGATGAGAGCTGAAATGTCCACCAGGACATGTTGTGTAATGGGCCGTCCGGCATTACAGCACTGCTTATAGAGCATTGTGGAGGCTACACATTTAAAAAAACACTTGAGTTTCCTTACATTGAACTAATTACACCAAAGTTTCCAAACTACAGGAGGCAGACACCAAGCTGTCACAAACGCAGGAGCCTTGTTTCATTTTGCTGCACAGCTTTATTTCCATGTTTTTCCAGGCTCAACGCTTTGATGTCGGCCTCATTTTGTTAACTACCACATAAAGAATGCTCCCACGCTGTGCACTTTCCTAAACGCTTAATTTTTGAGTAAATTTATTTGATCATGTGACAAGCTCTTCTTCTGTGGTTTTGACAGTGGCATTCTTGTGCCTTCTGGTGGCAAAAATATATATTACACCCATGCACAGCAGAAGGACGTGAGTTCAGCTGGCAGTTAACGGGACTTAACCGGCCAACTGTGTACACCCCTACTCTCAGCTTACAGCAGAAAGGCAGGGGCTGGGTGGGCGTGGCCAGCGGCAGCTCATTTTCTGGCAAAGCCCTGAAACGACTCATTCCAGAAGTGACTGAAACTGTCAAGAATTAAAATGCTGAAATTGCTTCATGTGAGAGGGATTTAGTGCAAAAAACTTCTTAAACATGTTTTGTATTGATCATAGAACTATTGTAACTTAAGGAAAAAGTCATTATTGGTCTCCTTTAACATTTCTTCAGCTCAGCTCAAGGGAAAATAATGGAGCTTCAGTACTGTTGCTGCAGTAGAAAACATGTTTTTAAAATCACCTTTGTGAAATCTAACCAATGCACTCAGTGTGAAAGCATAAACTAAAAGGTCTTTTCTTACATTAACGAGCATGTATCAATTATTATTATGCACAATATTGCAGTAGTTCAAGATCTTGTGCAGTCTGCTATTAGTTAGGGCATGCATGACTTGGTTATCACAATATATGCCAGCTGGCTGTGGTGACCTTTTGAATTTGGTCAACTCCATAAGTCAGTTAGTTGTAGACGTACATGCGGCGTCTCATTAAAATACATCCAATGGTTCATGAGATGTTAACTAAAAGAATAAACAAGCAGATATCACGTTATTGCCCCCCTGTGCCCACCTGTGTCCACCTGCCTCGTGTTACCTGATTACCCATCCCAGTGTGTACATAGTCCTTTGTGTCCTGTATTAATGAGGTGGAGTCTTGGCTAATGGCCAACTATCTACATCTGAATGAGGGAAAGACAGGGCTCATTGTTTTTCACCCCAACAGCAGGAATGTGGATTGTTATGTTGATCTTGGCCCTCTTTCTCCATACTCAAAACCAGCTGTTACCAGTTTGGGGGAGAAACTTGATGCAGGACTTAAATTTGAGGCTCACATCAACTCTGTGATCCGGTCCAGTTTCTTTCACCTGAGACGCCTTGCTAAAATCAAGCATATGCTGTCGAGAGCCCACCTGGAGCGGGTGCTGCATGCATTTGTAATTTCTAGGCTTGACTACTGCAACTCTCTCTATGCAGGGTTGTGTCAGTCATCACTGCGTCGCCTACAGGTTGTGCAGAACAGCGCAGCCAGGTTCCTGACTGGGACCAGGAAACAGGACCACATCAGTCCGGTTCTGGCCTCCCTGCACTGGCTTCCGGTTTGCTATCGTTCACAATTCAAAATCCTCGTCTTTGTTTATCATTTCTTCCAGGGTGGTGGTCCCGCCTATCTGGCCACTCTCCTGAACAAACATTCCCCATCACGCGCTCTGCGCTCCTCTGACCAAGGCCTGCTCGCTGTCCCTCGTTCTAGGTGTCGTACCCGCGGGGACCGGGCTTTCTCAGTCCTAGCACCGTCACTCTGGAACCAGTTGCCACCCTCAGTTAGGCTGTCCCCATCTCTGCCTGTCTTTAATGGGCCATTCCCATCTGTACCGGGTCGGCTCGGGCCGGGTAGCCCCAGTCGGCCCCAGCCTGGCCCGGTTGATTCCACACATCCTTGTCTTAAGCCCATGTGGGCTGATTCGACCCACCAATCAGAGGCTTGCTCTAATGGAAGGTGTGAATTTGCTGTCAGCAGTGGGTGTGTTGGCCCTGGTCGGCCTGAAGCAGACCACCTCGAGAAGAGGGCCGAGAATGAGCCTTGGTTGGCCTGGAAAAATACCAGGCCACCCAGATATGTAAACAACCTACGCTACCCGGCCCGACCCGGTACAGATGGGAATGGCCCATAAGAATCGCCTAAAAACACACCTCCTCCGCTTGGCGGTTCCAGAACATGTTTGATTTTGGCCCTCTTTTATGTTGAATTTATTTCACAGTTTTCATTGGTTCAATCTATCCATCCACGCAATCCAAATGTGTTTCACACATTTGTCCTGTACCAAAATGTTTCATCTATCTTGTAATTTGTATTTTGTAATTTGTATTTTGTAATTTGTATTTTGTAATTTGAATTGCTTTTATTGTTGATTTACTCAATATATTTACCTACAACTGTACCATGTTCAGCGCTTTGGGCTTCCTGACAGGGTTGCGGAAGGCGCTTTATAAATAAAGCTTTGATTGATTGGTTGATTGATTGATTGATTGATATAAGCCTTGTGTGTTGCTTGTGAGTTGTCAGTTCGTACTCATTACATGTCAGTTTATGTTCACATCTGTCTACCCGTCGTGTCTGCACTCCTGACCATTAAAGAGGAACCAATTGTCCATTGCTGTCTTGCCTGGGTTGATTTACCTGCCTGAAGGATCCGCTCTTCCTCCCTCACCTTCCCTCCACACCATGACGGCAGATTAGACATGCCAACCTTCAGTCTGTGTTTTTTTTGACCAACATTCAATAACTTTCGTAAAAGTCCACCATCAATGAAAGGTTTGCACCCATACAACTCATTAACAATTACTCATATTCATGAATAACCTCACTTACCTTTTTTAACTCATGAACTTCATCCTTTAAAGCATAAACTGCATCAACCAGGCTCCTAAAAATCCAAAACAAACCACAAATCAGGATGTAGAAGAGAGAGAACAGTGCTCCTGCGTTGTATGGGTCTTTAATCCCCCTGGTCCTCATTAGAGGAAGACAAATAATGCCTTTTATTTGAAGGTTTCTCAAGCAAACTGATCATTCAGCTGCTGAATTGGGATCAATATCTGATTTATGAATCTCATTACAGAAACAAAAACACAGTTTGTAGAATCATTAACAAAGCACTGAGAAAGAAAATACAAGCCTACGCTTTAGTAGAACGTTAGTAAACTTACTTTTCCTCAATAACTGTCTGCCCGTTGCTTTTAATCTCCTCCACAATAATCTTCTCCTCTTCTGGCAGGAGCACCTGAGGAGGGCACTCTTTACGCACAGCTGCACACGAGCACACACATAAAGAGAAGATCTGATCATTTATGGCCTTAATTGAAAAGGTGACAAAGGAAAAGAAAACACAAACACACCTGTGATGTTCTGGTGCACGCAGACTCCTGTGCAATAAGCCTCAATCACTCGAAGTATCTGAGCGTCCTCCTCCAGAGCAGCTGTGCCTGTGAAAGCCAGCTTTTAGAACAGATACATCTGGAGAATCCATCAAGAGAGGCTATCACGGTGGCCATTAACCAGGAGTCATGGTCTGTGCTAGCCTGGCAAGCTGTCCTATATATGTGAAAATGTAGTTTGGCCACGACCCACTGACGGATCTTGGATGGCAGAATCTGTGGTTTCTTTCAAACTGTGTCCACATGCCACTGGACAATAAACAATGTGGCATACTCACGGCTACGGATCTCAGTGAACAGGGCAGTCCACCATAGAGCCCTGCACGGGCCTAAAATCTGAGCCCGTGTCCGGCCCGCCCCGGCCCGAGCCCAACTTTTTTTTTAACCTTTCATAATGTTTTAGCGTGATAGAATGCTCTGCATTCTAATTATCTGTGAGAAGCATTCTGCAGTAAAAAAAAAAAAAAGAAAAGAAAGAAAAACAGCATTCATGCAGCTTTTTTTCTAACAGAGCATATTTTTCAAGCGGCAGATGAAATTTATGAACACTATATTAATTGGATGCGGTTGTAAATGTAATCTGCTCTAAAAATGTGCTCTTGTGCAATTAGAAAAAAAAGCAGCATTCTAATTTTCTAACTGTGAGCGCATTTTCAGAGCGGCAGATTAAATAAATGTTCCCAATTAATATATTTAATATTTAATCTGCCGCTCTGAAAATGCGCTCTGCAGTTGGAAAAAACCCAGCAATGAAAGCTGTAATTTTTTTTACTGCAGAGCAAATTTATTCACAGAAAAATAGAATGCTGCCGTTTTCATGAGAATAAATGAATGGTTTCTGACATCAAAGTGGACATAACATGGCATTAGGGCTGCAACAAACGATTATTTGGATAATCGATTAATCGGATGGGGTCTCGACACGATTAATCGGATTACATGGGGAAATTTTTAAAAACTGCTAGGG
This sequence comes from Nothobranchius furzeri, assembly GCF_043380555.1. Classification (NCBI taxonomy): domain Eukaryota; kingdom Metazoa; phylum Chordata; class Actinopteri; order Cyprinodontiformes; family Nothobranchiidae; genus Nothobranchius; species Nothobranchius furzeri. Next base: position 83,121,393 of record NC_091741.1, read on the forward strand.
AAACGTTATTTCTCTCCTTCCTTCACTTTATTTAACACAACATTATTAGAAAACAGTTCAATAGCAGAAAAACAACATGCCATCACCTAAATTGTCTTATAAGGTGTATAGACAGAGACCCTAAGCTACATCTATCTGTGACCTAAAATGCTTGGTCCAAGTTAAACAGCTTAAGGGCAATTCTCATCTGTTTTGTTTGATCTCATCTGTTGACATTTATTTTAAATGTAATTAAACATAGGCTGTGAATTAATCAAAATTGATCACTATTTCCAAAAATGACTGAAAAAATACCAAATAAAACAAAAGTAAATGAATGCCATCCTCCTTGTGTGATGCCCTGGGCAACTGCCATAAAGTCACATCAAGAAATGCTGCTGATCATTCCAATGATCCCAAATAGACTCACATTAGGCCACATGAAAGCAACTGAACCCAAAAATATATTAACCAGTATATAACTGCACTCTCACACAACACGCCTGCAGCAACAGTTAGGACTCCTCCCTCCCTTTTAAAAGCGTTTTTGCTTCTGAGGACATTGTGGTTGTAAAACCACATGTTAGTAGTCTGGCCCCGGTGTGATCAACCAGTTTCTGCGGGAATGTGACGGCGGAACCAGGGCCAGATTAACACTTTGTTGTACCCTGGGCAACAATATTCAAGGGCTCCATCATCACAACCCAAGGATCACAATAATGTGGTCACATACAGAATATTTTACTGTAATATGCAGTAAATATACTCAATACTTGAATGCCTGACAACACTTAACCCGCCCAGAGTAACCTTTGACCCACCTCGTGTGGACTGGCCAATGAGGAGAGGGTCTTAACTTGAGGCCCTCTCTTCATTGGTCAGTCTGCATGAGACTGACTCTCAACTGACGTTCAGTCGTAGGCAGCGAAGAGTCTCTGTGCAGCGCAAAAGCCCGGGTGGACAGTTTGTTTAATGTAGGGTGATCATATTTCCATTTCCAAACAAGAGGACAGGGGATCTGTGCCTATGACGTCACACTATGGCAACGCCACACAAACCATGATGGGACCCATTTTTTGTAAGAACTAAATTAATATCAGATTCTGCCAATTAAAGGGCTCTAAAACAATTCATATGTAAATATTTTGCATATTTAATGCAAAATCTAATTTTTCTGCTTTAGTGCTGCAACAAGGTTTTATTAATAATAAATTATTATACCTTTTGTTTTACTACAGCATCGGTAAGCTTCATGTGCACAGATTATTAAGGATACTTGTTTCAGCTGTGAGATTAGACGATAGGATCAATGAAAAAATAAGTTGTCACACACTCCATGGAAACTTTCAGAGAATCCACAAATAGTGGCTTTCAAATGGTTTTGTTACTTTTTGCAAGTTTATAAAAGAAGCAGATGAGACAGCGTGTCTGATAATTTAGTTCTTCATCTGATAATATTAGAACATGTCAGTAATGTCTGAGGGGCTTTTATAAACACCGTATAACTAACACTACTGGAGAGGGTAGAATTACACAGAGGCTTCTGGGGAGCCCAGTTAGTGAGGGGGGGGGGGGGGGGTATTTTGCCTTGGCCCCCAAAATGTCTTGAAACGGCCCTGGGTGTGTGACTGAGTTTTGAAGGTGATCTGAATTGTATCAGATGTATAAATATAACATGTGTATAACTTATTGTTTTTTACTGGTAAAAACGTGTAGTGGAGATAAATCTACCTACATTTGACTTTTCAACACTTTGTTTTGTTTTCTTGTTTTTATTTAACTATTTTCCTGTCCTGTCTGTCTCTCATCTTCCTGCATCTCCTCTTAATTCTCCAGAAAATCAGTTGCCTGGATTCTTACCTTTTCACCTCATCAGTTACTTTTGAGCAGATCAAAGAGATCTCCTGACCGAAAAGCGCAGAGCGCGTTTTCGATGTTGCGTGAGGTGACATCACCACAGCACAGGTGATGAGTTCCACAGTAGCGCGCTTCAGGCACAAATAAGACAGAAAATAGAGAACATGTGCAGACATGAACGATCGTGTGCTAATTATAGTTTTTTGGTTGCGCCACTTTGAGAATGGACCGTGCGCTGGAAGCAGCTGCCTGGAGCACTGCGCAACAATGCGGAACCGGTTCGCAGCAGCGCAAGTCTGCCGGCTCTCCCTCGCGCTGATCTGACTTGCTCTGGTCTGCGCGCAACAGCGGGCGGGAAGGGGCGCTTTTGGAAGAGTTGTGCGACACAACGAATCGATGACGCAATTCGTTGCCAACGCTTTAAGTAATCGATTTTCATCGAATTTATCGATTCGTTGTTGCAGCCCTACATGGCATTTTAGAATAGGGGCACATGTTTTAATCAGCAGTTTGAGAATTTGTTTATATAGGCACATTTATAAACCACACAGACCTTAACTGAGCTAACAGTGCGTGAGAAGCAGGCAGGTGCTGCTGCGTTCAAGTGTTTCAGTTTTTTTTATGAATTCGATTTTTAAAAAAGGCGCCCGGCCCGTGTCCGAGGTAATTACACAGTCGTTGGCCCGAAGCCCGGCCCTCGAGCCGTCGGACCGGGCTGACCCGCGGGCCTAGGGCTTCAGTGCAGGGCTCTAGTCCACCATACACTGTTGAGGACGATGCAAAACATCCTTTTTCTAAATAAGAACTTTCATACCTTTTTCTGTTTTTGACCCAAAGAAAAGCCCAAGTCTAAATGGTCCAAAGTTGATGCCGAAGCCATTTCAAACAAGCTTCTACCATCTTAGTATCGCTCAGCCGTAATAACATCCTGCCCACCAAACCGACAGAACACTGTGATTGGCCAGCCACCAGACTGGTCAGGGCTGCAGTGGTTCCTGTTGGCTAAACCGACATGAGAAGCTAAATCATTTTGCTCTGATGGTCTAGACATCTAGGGCAGGTCAGTGCATGAAGTATCTTGTTGATGTTGAAACTGTAGGTTGTTGTTGTTGTTATTGTTGTAAACACCTTATGATCCATTGACATGGAAATTTTTTTTGTCGGACGCGTCCCATACATTTATACAGACTATTGTATTAGCTCCCTGTGTTGACTCCACTCTCACTGTACATGTTTAATATGAGCAGGAGTGGGAGGGGCTTTAACCATTCAAATTTCAAAATCTCCTCCCCCTCTCTGATAATTTCATGGACCACAGCTTTCATTTGTAGCTCATTCACAACAATAATCTATATTACTGACACTGACAATTTAAACCAGACAAAGATCTAAAATGTATTTAAAGCAAATCAAAACACTTAAATAATATTTTCTAATATAAATGTATAACTCTTACTTTTTCTGATCTGAATCTCGTCATCAGAGGGCTTTCGCTCTTTCCTCCTGTTTCCGGGCAGGAACTTCTTCATGGGCCGTGGGCTCTTGCTGGAGTCCTGAAGGAGAACAACAATCGGTTAAACTCTGCAAACACAAATTCCCACTTATACACACACCGGAAAGCTGAGGCTCCAGTCCAAACAGAGTGCAAGCTCACAGGGATGAGAATCCCAAATGCACAAAAGAATCATCAACGGACAAGGCAGTAAGCGTGTGGTGGCGACTGAGACCAGGGCGGCCAGGTGTGTGTGTGTGTGTGTGTGTGTGTGTGTGTGTGTGTGTGTGTGTGTGTGTGTGTGTGTGTGTGTGTGTGTGTGTGTGTGTGTGTGTGTGTGTGTTCAGATGCATCCGTCTATCAGGAGGTTGCTAAAATGTTCTCTCAAAAAGATTTGTAATCTTTATCACCAAAACTACAACAAAAAAGAAATCAAAGCTTCACCTGCATAGTTGTTTAAAAGCCTCAAGAAAGAAATTCAAGATATTATATAATTAATTTCACATGTCATCACACCACAAGAACAAAAGCGGTTTTATTAATGGGTCTTTTTTCCTTACTTAAAAAAAAAGGACAAACATGGCTTCCTTTGAACAGAAACGCTGAGGGGAGATGACTAATAAACCTTCACCAAAGTAACAATCATTCCATGTGTGATGTAATCATGAAAACATAGACAAGGAGACTGCGGAGAGCCTTTAATATTATTTTTTTCCTCAAACCACAGACCAGATTTCAGAAGTATACAGGGCTGTGTGAAAGTATTAGTCCCCATACACATGACTTCTACCACACTTAAAAGTTTCAGATCAGCAAGCAGGTTTCAATATCAGACAAAGAACCTCAAAAACCTCATGATGAGATTTGCTATAAAACGTTTTGGAGATGCTCAAGAAAAACATGACTTCGTAGCACATCGTACATTGATAATACAGTTAGGCATGGTGGCAGGTGTGTTACGGTCCGGGGCTGCTTTGCTCTAACTGATGGAACCATGAATCATCTGATCTTAAACAAACCGTTCATGCTGGAAAACCCTTCAACGAGTAAAAATATTCCTTAATACTGATGTGAGAATCATTATTATTTATCACAAACTATTTACTGCTAGTTGACACCAACGGTCTTACAACCAATTATGTTTAGGACAAGGGTCTTCAACTAAATTAGTTTAAGGACCAGAGTTTTTTCCAGCAGACACTGTGAGGGCCAGATGCTTTTCTACAATAAAGTTAAAGTATTATTGTATCTTAATTTAATACTATTTAAAATGGCTTTATTCGCCATATAAACGGTTTTGATCGTTGTTTTAGTTGTGTTTGGAGAACGTAAACAATTATCTATATCTGGGGCTTGCAATATGCTGCTAAACTTCGTTAGGGCCTAGAGGGTTGGTGGGCCGGATGTAGCCCGCGAGCTGCCAGTTGAAGTTCAGTGGTTTAGGGGGTCATTTACTTTGTAAAGAATGGGTCGTTTACATCTTACTTATGAACCATAAAATGTGAGATTCCATAGAAATATGAAATATCAGTCTGATGGAACTTTGACTATTTTAACCAGAAGATCGGAACTTTTTCTTGCAGGGATTAAGCGACATTTTGTATTAACTCCAAGGAAAGAGAGAGAGCCAGGTTTAAAATAGTTAAGAAATTTATTTCTACACAATTTAAACAAGGCTAACTTAAAACACTGTGTACTGATGGAACTAAGGTGGAGTGAGACGTGATGAATGATGATGGTGTGTGTGTGGAATGTTATTCAGAACCAGCGGATCCGGAGAAGCAGTTAGTTCTGAGTGGGAGTGAATGTTTCACTCTAAACTTTAGTAGGAGATTTATAACACACATGAAACGCCATCTGTCGGTCTACGTACCCAGGGGAAGCCTCCATCAGATCCAGAATGCAGAGGTCCTCGTGGACCCTCTTTGGTACCGAAGCCGGTAGAAAAGCAGCGGTGCTGGCCAAACTAGTCTTGGAATGCTTCCAGGTCACGGCAGGTTATCACTGGTGTCTCCGAGACCCTGAAGGGGTCGTGAGGTTAAGCTTTTATTCTGAAGGAACCGTTGCGGTCAGGTGTAACTTATCCAGCTTGTTGAGGTTCTTTATGGCTGAAGAGGAAGTCCGGATGGCCTGTCCGAGACTTCTCTAGAACGCTTTGAACTAAAGAAAATGTGGCGTGGGATAGCTTTTATAATTGTCATATTTTGGTTTACTGGCGAATCAGAATTTGACATGCAAAAGAGGGTTTATACAAACACCACAGATAACCACGCCTAGCCAGAAACGAAGGTTCTGATTGGGTCAGACAAAAGGAGATGTGTCGTGTGCTTTAGCATTATGTGTCTTTAGTGTCTAGTGCAAATGTCCAGGATTATAATAACTTGTAAAATACCACTGATCACAGGATTATAATATCAAGTAATAACATTGTCATTTCACAGATCATTGGGCTCACATTATTATTGGTAATTAACAAAGTTGTTGATTATATATTTATCAAAATAGTTCTTCGTCTTCGCTGACAGAGGTGAAGCAGTTCAGATGAGCAGAGGGCATGAAAGACCTTGGCCACTATCGCATGTAGATTAGGCTGTCAGAGACTTTATGTCTCTGCTCGAGCAGACACAGCAGATCATGACCTTTAGGTCAAAAACAGGACATTCATGATGCTACAACTTTGTCAATTCCCTTTATTTATTTAAAAAATTATTTTTAAAATAAATTCAGCATTTTCTCAGGCCATCTCTATCTGATATTTACATCTTCTTTTTTGCTGATCTGAAACATTTAAGGGTCTCCTACACTACCAGGTGGTTTTATACCCATTTTCTGTAATTCTTCTTGCTTATCAAAGATGTAAAATGACCTGACAAACGTATTTAAATAAGTCCCTTTGCCATAAACACTTGCTATGACTAACAAGTGTAGTGTTTAAAAACCACCAGATAAATAATGGGGATCGTTTTGTAACAAAATTCCATTTCCAGACTGTTTTATTTTTCCTTTAGTCTATGATGTCAGACTGTAATAAAACAGTGCCAACAAATCCATTGATGTGGGACAAACCCCAACTGCTCAAAGTCCCTTCTGTAGTGGAATTTCTTCAGCACACATGTGCGTGGGAAATTGAATTTCAAAAAGACAAAACGGTACTGCACCAGGTGAATGGCACCTTGTAGGGAATGGGGGAAATAAAGAAGCTATCTCGTGGGGTCACAGAAAACAGGAAACCAACAAGATGACAATGAAAAGGGAAGAAGTGAAGCAAACACAGCAGCAATGAGCTCAACACACACTCACAGGCAACCCAACCCACATCTTTGCCCACAAACACACATGCTAGAACACACACTTGTGCTAGCACACACACAGACAGAAACAGAGTTAGATCTAACCTTACCTTCATGATATAAGACATCCTCTACAGAAGGCAGAGTGGAAAAAGAGAAAAAGGGGAAAATGTGTATGAAACATTATGATGAGAGAGGAACATGACAGAAAGTTACTAAAGTGCTCAACATGCCCTCAGGATTTCAGTTTTATTTTGTTTGTGCAAAACAGGGAGAATATTCTCGACCAAATGGTTTCCATAGAAAATAAAGAACAAAGGTGTAGAGGGAAACATGACACCAAGGGGGTGAGGGAAACCACACTCATTCACTCTTTTACACTCTATATTTAACAGACTGGCAGAATATGAATAGTAGCATTTTCATGAATTATTTAATTGTCAATTTAATCAAAGTAAACAAGTTCAGAGGTCTGCAACCAGGTTCTTCTCCCGGTGCTTTAGCTGTGACAGTAAAATGAAGAGTTTCTCTTGCTTATCCTGTTTTTAGTTGCAAATGTTTGCAACTTAAGAGATTTTTCTAGATTCTCTTAATTTCATCCCAAAACCTTTTGCAGTTTTTGAACTTCATTCTTAAACTGATGAGCTTTTTGAGGATGTAATCCTGCTATTTTTTTATTTCTAACAAACTTGGCTGTTTCAGAAGGATTCTAATGCCTCATTAAAGCAGCCTTTACTCAGATGAAGTTTGTTTTTGGAGGGGGTTTCCTGCATCAGACTAAAAATATGCAAACCTGTACAGTTTTTTGTTAACTGAAGTTTTCCAGTTTGAAATAATAAATATGCATATGTTGTGTACGTTTCTTAGAAAAAATGCGTGTAAATGATTTGTACATTATGCATTTGCTGTTTTATTTCAAAAGTTTAGGCTAATAAAATGTGAAAAAAACACGTGGTTCAGAAGACACTGAATGTAATCATTGCAGAGCAGATAAAACCAGCAGTAATAGCTACAAGCATGATTGCTTTCACCCTAATGAACTAATTTAAAATCATTTTAAAAGCAGACTCAATAAAGTGACCACAAGAGGCTGCAGATGAGTGTCTATTATCTCGCAGTGTGGCAGAAAGCTATAACTGAATGTGCTGACATGAAAATGCTTCTGCCGCCCACGTGGACCACAGCGAGAGCATCCTCTCACAACACAAATAAGTAGTTCATAACCACGGCTGAACTCATAGCTCTCGAAAGCCAGTCACACACGCAGACCATGCAGACATTACTGGAATACAGTTCCTCAGAACTGCATCACCTCCTGCTACCTGAATCCGTCTCGAAACCGCTCCGTTTTGTTCATGATCATAACGATGCTCGAATAAGCGGTGGCAATTAAAAGATTCAAGCTGAGCCCTAAAACTGTTCCAGGAATTAAATTAAAATCTACCACTGATAAGTGAGCTAATGTCATTAGGAATCAGAAAACTCATTAGACAGGGACTTAATTAGGCCACAGTAGGACACTTTAAGATAAGTAAACAGGAGTCTTGGAGTTTGAATAAATCTAAGACAAAAGCAGAAAGAGATGAACCCGGTAAGGAGGGGGGCTTCTTGCAGGTTCTGACTATCACTGATGCATGAGTGATTCTGAGAACTCTGTTTATGCACGTCCACCACTTCCTACCTCTTTGTAGCCGAGTGCAGCGGAGGGCTTGAGAGGCGGAGCAGGACGCAGACAGCTGAGAGACCACGGCTTGCTGATCTTTGGTGGTTCCAGGGGACCTCGGTTGGCAGCGCTGATACTGCCCACATGGGACAGGTGTGTGGGGACGCCCACCATGCTCAGAGGCTTGCCCTCCACATTCTAAACAAGAAAGTCAGAGCAAACGAGTGAAAATAATTTGGGCGTTTTAACCCTCCCACTGTCCTAATGGGTGTGACCCCGCGAGGAAAGTTTACCATTGAGCAGGGTTGATGGTTTATCCCTTGGGTCCATGTGGCAGGGGTGAGGAGTGAGCACCGCTAAATCATCAATCCTGCTCAATGGTCAACTTTCCTCGCGGGGTCACACCCATTAGGACAGTGGGAGGGTTAAAATCTACGCTGGGTTAGAATTTTGGATTTTAGCGCTTTAAAGCAACTCTAAATAGTGTTTAACACTTTAAGCTTTTGCTTTCAAAGTGGATTTCAGTGATTCTTGAGGTAAACACTTTACAGACTTCAGATTGAACAGCACTCTGTGATCCTCTACTGACCAGAAACTTCACTTAACAGTTTTGTGGGAAGAGTAGGTGCACTGGAGGCTTCACGGCAACAGCTGTTTACTCTGCCAATAGCTAACATAAAGGCTAGCAGTTAGCTTTTTCAGTTCGCTGACCATCAATAATGGTGAAGCCAAAGAATTTTGCATGTTTGTTGACATTATGACAGAGCCTGGAAGTAAAAGTTTGATAGTAGTGTCTTTGGGGGGGGAGCAGAGAGCTAAACCAGCGTGAACATCTCCTACACTCGTTTGAGGACGCTAAAGAAAGCTAAAAAAGCCACAGACTGATAGTGACCTGGGTTTGTTGCTACTGGACTTGTAAATAATAGTTTTTTTTCCCAACTGTGTGGATCTTTGTCTTCTTGTATCAGTTGGTTCATGTTAGCGTTATCTCCTTTTAGCGCTAGCTACAGCAGGCTTGTTTACAGCAGTTATAAATCCACTTGCAAACAGTAGAACAGAAAGGCAGTAAACGTATTTAGTGTTGCTTTAAGCACAGGAGAGTTTTGACTTTAAACATATGTTTAATAGTAGGTGCACGTACCTTTGAGATGGTGCTTGCAGGGCTGCCTCCTTTGGTATAAGGCTGCAGATGCTCCAGCCACTCCTGTAACTCCTGTGTGCTGCTACAGTACACCGTAAAACGATCAATCACGCTTCCTACAACATACAAGCACACACACGTGCACAAACCAGAGCACACTTTAGTGAAAGTGAAACAGGCTTACACATACAGCTATTAAGCCCCACTGATAAAACCTACCAGAAACAATATCCCACACTAAAAACAGACTGTTTAGGCAGTGTATCATGTAAACTTCAAGTAATCTTCTATCTAGATTGATTTGCCCTCTCAAATAAGAAATTAGTCTTTATGGAATTAATAAACAGAGTAAATGTAAAAATAATGTTCAGGCTAAGAACATTCCAACACAAGGTGGTAACTGTAGCCCCAGAATACAGACTTTAAAGTGCGAGTAAAGGTATGGGTGGAGATGTATTTCATCCACACTTCCTGTTAGGAAGACGCTTCTGACAGAGGCGTCGCCTGGTGAACCAAGAGAGCGGCACTGAGGCAGTGATAGACCGCACCCCCCCTCAAAACACCCCCCCCCCCCCGCATGTGCTGTCAGAGTTTCTCAATCTAAAAACGAGTTGTTAACTAGCGTGTGCGCCCTCGCGTGTGCACGCACTCCTACAAGACTTACCCCTCAGGAGAAGAGCAGACACAGATTCTGCAGCATTCTGGAGGATTTCCTGTTAAACGTGATCATTACATGAAAAGGGGAGGACGACATTTTTCAAGGAGGCGAGCGACTCCGAGCGCTGATGTGTCATATCGGCAGGTGAGTTGCTGAGCCAGCTGGAGGTGCGGCTGCCTCACAGTGAAGTACAGCCACGTAGTCATTAGCTGACGTCACGTTTTTCAGCTTAGCCATCAGCCACAGCTGATTATAAATAAATGTGGAGCAAAGTTTTAACCTGAAGATGTGGATCGAATTATGGTTTTGGGCTGAAATGTTAATTTAAAGTAAGTTGCATTAAACTGCCACACTAATGATTACACATGTGTACAGCACCATTAGACACTCATCTATGCAGGTTATCAGCAAAAAGGTTAATTTAGGCGTTGCTTGCTCTTTAATGAATTAACTCTAAATCCACATCTGTGATGATCATAGATGTACCAACACTCCACCGTGTGGAAAAAAGAAGCTTCTAGGAGGGAGGCCTTCAATGGCACTAGCTTGAGCCTTTTTCCTCAGTAAAGACCTGTTACTGCAGCAAATATGGTAACATCTGGTGTAAAAGCATTCCTTACCGCATTAGATCCAGATTTGTACCACCTCCTTTCATACTTTCCAAACGTTATTTAATTTCAAGAAATTTTATTTTTGCTGTGATGCAAACCTGTAATGTCGAATGCATGATGAGCATTATCTGCATCTTCTGCTTGTCTCGTTACCGTGGTACCCGCTAGTGCCATCCTACCCTGAGATGAAGAAAAGATAAAGGAGGTAAATAAATACATAGTGAATAAATTACAATTAAACTGCATTTTAAAAAATGACAGAAAACGGTTATAAAGATGAAAGATTTGACCACTACTTGTTTTATCCACCTAGCTAGGTATTGAATTAGCATGTTTACAGAACACTTTGGCAGAAAATAAACAATAAAAAATAAAAACAAAAGATCTATGATAGCTAGGATGCTGTTACAATGAGTATTAATACTTGGGATTTTTATTTAGTATAATATTTAATATGACATTAAACTATTTTAATTTTTTTAATATAACTATTGTTTAGTTCTTGATTATTTGTTGACTAAACAAATGAAGAATGACCAAATTCTAAAATAAAATTTTAATAATTCTGTAACATTTGTAATAAGAAACTGTTTTCTTACTAAATACATGATGAGAAACCATCCTTTTTAAGTTTCATGATTGTTGTATCTGTTCTAAACTACAGCTAAGTTACAGTCTGATTTGGTTCATCGACAAAGCTCATACATCTCAGAATAAACTGCCAACAAAAAAAACATTTTAAAGCCCATTCAATAAAAACATTTATTCACTCAGTTAATCAGTTTAATCAAAAGTCTGTCTTCTTATAAAGTTTGTGGTTAAATCTAAAGATCCAGTTCACTTACAACTTTTAAGGCTATTTTCAAGTCTTTCTATACATTATCAAAGGTGTGGAACACTGAAAACACATTTGTAATGATTATAATATTTCTGATTATAATGGGTCACTGAGTTTTTCATGCAGGCTGAACATGAAAATAGTCTCCTACACCTATCTCCTGCAATAACTTCTGATAAGAAAATAAACAATGAAACTCAAGGATTAGAAAATCCTAACAGATCTACATCACACTGTCACGTAACATTCACGGACTCACCTAGCCTGGCCAGCCAAGCCCCATACTTCCTTATGGGAAGCATTAAGGTTGGTTTATGCTTGACGCGAACGCGAGGTCCGCACGGCTCCACGCAGCGAAATTGCGTCATTTTAACAACCACGCCCCTCCACCGCGCCTCCGCACGGCCCAAAATTTCTGCAACGTGCACCTAGGAAATTTTCTAACCACGCGGATGGTCGGACGCAGAAAAACATGGCAGACCGGCAAGAACTAGTATGGCAGAGGTTTGTAAATACAGACATTTTTATGATTCAGCTTTCAAAGATCACCGTGATCAACATGTTGTTAATAATTCTTGGAGAGAAATAGCTCGCACTGTCGGAAAAGACGAGGACGCTGTTAAAAAAATGCTGGAATGCCATGTTGTAAACAACAGTAATTTTTACTTCTACTATGGTGTAATGCCGTAGAGCTACATGCTGCCACCTACAGTTTGGGAGAATATTGGCTCACCGCAGAGACAAGCCGCACAAACCATAAACGCTGCGAGTTGTGAAGCGCGTTCCATCCGCGAGCCGCATCACCAAGCGGAAAGTAAATGCGTCAAGCATAAACCAAGCTTTAGGTCTAGAAACTCTTCTATTCAAATAGCCCCACCCCCTGAGAATTCTAACTGAGCCATTCAGCACTGAGCAGTGTACATCACACACCGCAAAGCTCAGTTTCTCATAAACAAAGAAGATGGAGTCTGAGGCGGAGTTCACTTACTTGGACACGTTTTTAAAACCACGTTCAGAATCACATTGCTGTTATCCAATCAGAGGCGAGATATCCAAATATCAGGAAATAAGGCTCCAAATCCTGCGTGTCCAAGTAATTTAAAAGCCCTCTACTGATGTGCTATTTGTTAGTTCCTGAAACAAGTGCAACTGACCCCCCCCCCCCCATCTTTTCTGTAAGACCTTGTGTTTAACTTTGAGTCTCATGTGCAGCACAGATCATCTCACCTGATAAATAAAGCCACTCATCCGAGGACTGGTAGAAAGTATAACTAACACATTAGGGAATAGCATCAGGTAGCGCTCCTCTCTTTCCTGGGAAGAAGAAAATAATAAGCATTGTATGTTTGCAGATCAGACACCAGAAGCTGCTACTGCTGCAGATGAGCGGCTGTAAAATTTTCTAACATTAAGGAGGTCGGAAAGTGTTTGTGCTACTTTAGGTTCCTAAAGCTAGAAGAGCCGCTGATGCTGAGAATTAATTGCCAAAAGCACTTCTACACCTGCTGAAAGTGGTTGCCCATGACTGACAGTTGGTTTACATAAAGGCCCAACTTAGGGTTTCTTCCAACCACTGCTTCAAATTCAGCCCCTGCACAGAAACTCCACAAGAAAGCTAAGTCTGCATTATCCCCCACATCCGGCCTACTTAGGTTTGTGTTGTGTTGCTTGTGGGGGATATTACAGAAATGGCAATGAAGGAGACGAGCTAGCACACACTTTAATAAATAGTGGGAACTTGTGGAAATCAAAATACTTTGTGCAGCATGAAGATGGTGGAAGGAAACTAAATGCGTCTTGGTTTTATTTGTGTTGGGATCATTTCCTGTAGTTCAAGTATTCCCTTAGAAGCAAGAAAAGTCACAGCCTACAACATGTTTATCAGCTGATTCTGCTCTGATCCATCCAAACCGGTCTCTCACCTCGTTAGAACCACTCCTCACATGAACCTGGGACGTGTAGACCACTTGACCCAGACTCTTCATGCTGTCCCCCTCCCAGCCCCGAACTGGCTCCGACAAGATCTGCAGCTCTAGATTTTTACGCTTTCGAAGGTCCTGAGACTGCGACTAAACACACAGTTGCACATATTAATACCATACCAAGTTTATTTCTATAGTACACTTTAAAACAGTGGTTAGAGCTGTTGCCTTGTAGCGAGAAGGTCCTGGGTTCGCTTCCCGGCCTGGGATCTTTCTGCATGGAGTTTGCATGTTCTCCCTGTGCATGTGTGGGTTCTCTCCGGGTACTCCGGCTTCCTCCCACAGTCCAAAAGCATGACTGTTAGGTTGATTGGTCTGTCTAAATTGTCGTTAGGTGTGAGTGTGCATGATTGTTTGTCCTGTGTGTCTCTGTGTTGCCCTGCGATGGACTGGCTCTCTGTCCAGGGTGTACCCCGCCTGATTGCCCATTGACCGCTGGAGATAGGCACCAGCCCCCCCCCCCCATGCAGGCCCGTTTGATCCCTATTTGCATCTTGAGTCTTTTAGAGAGAATATTGTGATTAACTATGTCAAAATCTGTGGAAAGGTTGAGAAGTAAGAGGAGGATATTACAGCCTGATTCTGTGGCCACCAGTATGTTGCTGTGCAAGCAAATATGGGCGGATTCTGTGGCGTGCTTAGGCCTGAAGCCAGATTGAAAAGGATCTAAGAGTGTTCCTCAAGACGATGTAGAAAACGGTTATGGACTACCTTCTCTAGGAATTTGAATTTTTGGATATGCAGACAACTAATGTGAAAAATTACAAGAAATGTTAACATTTTTGTTTATTTTGTTTAATAATCTGTTTCTTACCTTATTAAAAAAACTCAATGAGTGACTTTTTCTCTATTATCTTCATTATCTTTTAAGACTGCACCAGCTCCACCAACTTTGTGCCATTTTCATGTTTTATTCAGCTTTCAGATGTATGTCAGCTAACCTGTATCATAAAGTTGCACATTTTCAGGTGTTATGTGGGGACTCTCCCCTTCAAATGAGAAAAAATGACAGTGCAACATCTATGGTTTTTCCACTGCTTCTGTAGACTAGCACGATGGAGCTGTTCCTCAGAGCCTACCCACCCAACCGCACGTTCAAAACACACACAAAAATTGAATTTGCAAATGAAAGCAGGCAGCGCCACACGAGGTTTGTCTTCCCGTTTACTGTGAAGCTGCACTGAACAGATGAGTGAGTCACTTCTGTTCTTACAAGGAACTGAAGAGACACAACGGGGAAAGAGTATCTCAAAGTGTTGTTGACTCAGGTGCAACGCTGTCGCTAGGTTTGGATCCACTTCTTTTAAGATGGCATTTCGATTCACACCTACAGTAGGAACAACGTAATCATTTCACATACGGCGAAGGCAAAGATCACTTTCATTAGGACTGAAAAGTGTTACGATAAAACAAGAACTGGCTGCAAATCTTTTAATTATTAAAAAAGCATTTGATTGTATCGTGGTCTGTTTTTATCAAGCATAACTGAATTAGAGCTCTATAGTTTGTTTAAACCATGTTCTTACATTTGACACAGATTTAAATGCATTAAATATGTATTTCAGAAAAGTCAGAAACAGCAAACAGGGAGAGGGATGTAGAGTCTAGTATTTCAGGGTTAGTTTATTTCTCCCGTTGGTCATTTCTGTCTCTTTGCTGTTTTTACAATTCTGTATTTTGTGACCCTAAAGTTTATTAAGAAAATTAAACAACAAGAAATAAAAAAAAAATTGTAAAGGAATGAAAAAATAACTAATTCAATGGAAAGTTTGTTCTGTACTGATTAAATTAATAAAGATGCAACACAATATTAGGTTAAGCAGCCACCTAATCCCAGAAACCCACACTTACCAGGAGGTTCTTGAATGCTGCTGTTGCCTTTATGATATCTGTATAATCTGGGTGAGCTTCCTGTAATCCCAACAAACATCAAATCAAAACAGTAGAAGAGGATGAGCATAACTTATAGTAGAATAATAAGATAATACTTCTTATTATCATCATTACTGTAAAACACAATGGTTGTGCAACACAGATTAATCATATACTTTGCAGAGCAGGTTGGCATGGCTCTGCTGCAGAGTGAACATCAAAATGCTGTGGCTGTGTTTAATGCACTCTACAATAGTGCAAAGGATCTCACTAATGTATTAAAACATGTCTACAATGAAAGATATACATGAAAATTGAAGTAGAGGCCGGCCGATATATTAAATATTTTCTATATCGGCCATCATCCAAAATAGTTTTAAAAGCAGAAAAAACAAAAATCTGGCACCTCTGTGGCCAACTGCCACCACTACTAGAGTGAAGAAAGGACTCAAAGGATCCCAACACACCATTTTTTATGTTTCAAGTATTTTTTATATTTGAAGTTCAATAAATATTAAGAGATTTATGGACTTATTTAATTTGCATTGCACACAGTGAGTGTTCAGTTGTCTTTCACAATCAATGCGCTGCTAAAACGTTTATATCGGCTTTAATAGTCGGCTATCGGCAACAAAACTCATTTAAAAATCGGTATCGGCCTTAAAAAAATAATAACATATTGGTCGGCCTCTACATTGAAGTGCATGTAGCAGCAGAGAAGAATTATGGGATAGCATTATGTCACTCCATCCATTAAGCAGAAGCCTTTTAAATTTGATGAATAAATAAACAACAGGCTGGAAGCTGAAGCCTAAGTTCTCAATGACAGACTTTTTTTTTTTCAGGACACAAACAAACAAATGTTCTCTGTATCCAAATACTACACCCTGATGTTCGCCTGTACCTCCACGTGTCTCTCTAGCTCCTGCAGCAGCGTTGGGTATTTGTCGAGCCTCATGAAGGGCTTACTGAGGCTGGTGGTCAGAGTCAGGACTCCTGGAGCGCTGGCTCCCAAGTTCTCCATGAACTTGTCCAGTTCCTCTCTGTCAAAACACATATAATACATAAATCAGGCAGGTTTGGTGCAATGTTTCCAGAATCTTAGAAATGTTGAAAAATGTTCACGTACATTTCAGGCATGTTGATTTCTGATGTTACAAGCATCTGAGCATTTTTGACCCTAAAGTTAATCTTCATGTACACAGATAACACATTTAAAAACTGTAACTATCAAGCCCAAGCCCCAAAACAATATTTTATATGTAAATTTTAAGTTTAAAAGCCCAGAGTGGTTTGATAAACCAAAAGCAACACACACACAAACACAAATAAATGGCCATCATGCATGATGATTTGTGGTATTTGTGCACTTGTGAAGATGAAGCACATTATCTTTATTATTACTGCACAAGGAACCATAGCTGAAACCCGTTAACCCTAGAGAAGGTCTTCTTTACTTCTGCTAAACAACACTGAACCACATTCTACCTGTTGGGGGGTCTTAATGTCCAAAAATGTGTGTGAACTGATGTCACACACACACCTGTAAAAAAAAAAAAAAAAAAAAAAAAAAAAAAAGATCCCAAACAAGTGCGAGACTAAATCTATTTGATAAGCAAAAACGATGAAAAACTGCATCAGCAACAACGACTCTGCTCCAAAAGCAGGTCTCACCACCCGGGCACAGCTTTAACTCAACTAACTGCTGTCATCTGAACACGTGAAAATACCACCACGGTTAAGAGTTTAACAGGAAAAACAAACAACCCACTAAGTTTCGTTGTGTCAGTTCAGTGATAAACATGAAGCAGGCTTTGAAAGGAACATGCAGTTTTCCACGATCCACAGCTTCATTCACACAATGTCCTGTGACTGCCACTAGTGAAAACTAGTAAAGCAGTAGCATCAGAGACGCAAATGTGCTTACTGTGAAAAAAGCAGCAGCCTTCCGGGCTTTCAGAAATAACCACAACTCTATATATCCTGTCAACAGTCAACTTCCTGTGTGTAACTCAGACTGTTCCATCTAGACGACTCCCACCATTATGGCTTCATTTGAGCTGTACTGTAGAGATATTCTGTTATGTTTATAACAAGTTAATTACTCCATGTAAAAAACACTGAGTGATGATAAATAAGACTTGTAATGGTAGGAAGAGAAACCTTCTAGAGACACTAGTTTCTAGAGTTTAGCATCCAGAGCTTTTAAAGAAGGCAATGCTGACACCTAGTGGATAGAAGCAACACTACAACACAACAGAAAGCCACATGCCCCCTTAATGCCAACTAAAACTATTTAGAAATATTTTAGGCAGGTGTCAAGAGACTAACTTGCATTATTAATCTACATTTTGACACCAGGTTAAATGTCATGACTGTTCTCTGGTGAGATTATAATCCAGTTAGACGTGCTGTTTTGTGAGGAAGTCTGACTTTTGATTGGTGAGGATGCAGACAGCTGAGGGGTGGCTGGAACAGTAGCTCAGGTACAGATTCTTGATCTGATTCATCAGGTTTAAATAACAGGCGGCCACTCGCTGCTGGCTCTCTGGGACTCTGCAGAGTAAAAAAAAAAAAACAAAGAATGAGGAGACGAAAAGTATTCACAGCATCTGACTGACGGTTTATTGACTTTTACTTAAAAGCAACACTAAAGAGTCTTAAGACTTTAGGCTATTGCTTCCAAACTGGTTTCAGTGGTTCTTCAGCCACAACCTTGAGCAGCTTCACATTGGACAGCACTCAGTAGAAACTGCATTTAACAGTTTTGTGCTGCGGGTACGATTTTTCTTTATGAGGAACTTGCCCTGAGTTTCACTGTGTTCTTTAAACCTCATTTCAGGTATGTGTGTTAACTTGTCAACACAGGGGCGGGTAGGTGCAAAAGTGGACTTGCTTTATGGCAATAGCTATTTAATAGGGATGCACCGAAAATTCGGGCACCAAAAGTTTTCGGCCGAAAATTTTCATTTCGGTGCACCACTACGATTTACTGTGCTGGTAGCTAACATACAGGCTAGCAGTTAGCTTTTAATGTTCACCAATGGTCAATAAAAATCACATGTAGAAGAAATGGAAGAATTTTTTTTTTTTTTGTTGGCATCATGGCAAAGTCTAGAAGCAAAAGAGAGCAATGTCTTATGAGATGAAGCAAAGAGCTAAAACCAGAGTGAACATCGGCACGGCCTACACTTATTAGGGAGCTGAAGGAGGCTACAAAATCACAGCATGATGGTGACTTGGCTTTTTTGCCACTGAACTAATATTTGTTGTCCAACTAATTGAGCTTTTTACTTCATGATATATTCTCATATCAGTTGGCTCATGTTAGCATTAGCACATTGAAGACAAAGAACTCTTTCCTTTAATAAATCAGAAGAACTCTATTTTTAATAAAGCTAATCAAACAAAGTGTTAGTCCAATAATAAATGTGAACCAATCTGTGAAATGACAATGTTATGATCAGTAGTATGTTAATAAGTAATATAACTTTAAACTAGCTGCACTAGACATTCTCATCCACGTAATGCTTAAAGTCACATGACACATTTCCTTTTTCAGATCCAATCAGAACCTTCCAGATCTGACGCGAGGCGTGGTTTTGTCGGTGCTTGGTAAATCCCCTCTTGTTGTCCCTTTTTTGATTCGACCGTAAATCAAAACATCCAAATTATAAAACTATGCCCACGTCATCTTAAATTCATTTAAGCATTCTAGAGAAGTTGTCAGAATGGCCAATCCGTAACTTTTCTCTTAAAGCCGAAAGAACCTAACGACAAGCTGGATTAAATCTCTTGCATGTTCCACCTGCTGCAACGGTTCCTTTCGGAATAAAAGCTGAACCATCGACCCCTTTTTGGGTCTCGCTAGATACCAAAAAACTGTCGTGACCTGGGAGTATCTCAAGACAGGACTGGTCGGCAGCCGCTGCTGTGCTACAGGCTTCGGCTCCAGAAAGGTCCAAGCTGGACCTCTACACCTCCTAATCTAGACGGGGACTTCCGCTGGGTATGTAGACCGACAGAATGGCGTCTCAATGTGTGTTATAATCTCCAGACCAAAGCTTAGAGCGAAACATCATCTTCACTCCCATCAGAACTAGTCATTTCTCCAGATTTGCTGGTTCTGAACAACACTCTACACACCATCCATCTTGCCTCATTCACACCGAGATCCATCCATCACACAGAGTGTTGAGTGTTTAAAGTTAGTCTAGTTTTAATTTGTTTAGAAATAAATCTTTAAACTTTTAAACCTGACTCTCTTTCTTTTGTCTCTGAGTTAATACGAAGTGGTTACATAATCCCTGCAATAAAAAGTTCCAATCTTCTGGTTTAAGTAATCCAAAGGTCCATAAAATTGATTTCATATTTCCTATGGAATCTCACATTTTATGGTTCATTAAATAATATGTAAATGTAATCGTTACAATTCATTAGGTTGATCTTCGACTTTCACAACTTACTTGGTACATTCTTCCAGAGCTAAACACAGGCCCTGTTGGAAGGTGAGGATCTCCTCCAGGTTTCCACACAAGGTGCTGCTGTCTGCACTGCTTAATCTAAACATACAAGATGCAATCATCAGAAAAGAAAAGTATGAACTACTTAAAATATATTCAACCATGTGATGCATACAGTCATGGTCAAAAGGCAGTTGATCCTTTCCCATTCTCAGATCTTACAGATCACAGTCCTTCAGATCAAAGCAACCTCTGATGAACACCATCATTTTTGTAGCTTTATGTCTACAAAAATGATGGTAAAACCACTTTCAGCAGGTTGTCACATCTCTGAAGATTAACGGTCAAAGTTATTTAATTATTACAACACAGCTTCAGCTCACTGGGGTTTCTGTAGTTCCATGGCAGGAATCTGTGAGCCTGGGGCCCAGGTTTAACTCAGCCATTGCAGTACAGCATTGTTTTTTCTTTACAAAAAGGGTGTGTATTGGCTAGAATCTGGCATTACGATATATATCAGGGGAGACAATACGATATATTGTGATACTAAAAGCCAGATGATATTTACAATTTTAAGACGTAATATAATTGGAAAACGCCACCAAGGCACACTCGATGTTATTGAAAGATCTTGTTTCGCCAGAACGAACGCAGTAAAACTGCTTCCACCTAGCAGTCAGAGTTTGAAGTGCACCACACAAATATTGTGCATATAAATTCAATATGCTATAATGAATATAAATTCATCAATATGCTGATGCTGATTTCATGACCAAATTTCAACCCAGCTTTTACTGCAGATGCAAACATTAGAATGTCACAGAGGAGTTTATAATTGACAAAATGTCTGCAAGGGTCTGATGCCTTTAAGTTTAAGTTCTAATCATTAACTCTCCACCGCCATGCTTCATTGACACGTGTATGCTGAGAGGTTAATTTTATTTTTAGTCATAATCTGATCAGATGCAACTATGCATGTTTATAAGCTGTGCCACTTTGTTGCTTTAAAGGTGCATTATGTAGAAATGAAGTAAAAATGACATCCTGTGGTAAAATCAGGTTACTGCAACTACTTTAAATTACTCTGGAGCTTTTTGCTGGCCATCGCAAATGACAATTGCCAGTGCTGCAGTATTAGCTCGCAGGAGACACGGCAACCCCACACTCACTGATGGTAAACAGTAGTTACGTCCCTCCTTCCTTTGTTTTGAAAGGAGAAAAACTGACAATCCCCACAGCTGGATATGAAATATGTTTCAGTATAACCTTCCTTACAAAATTACTGAAACATCAGACTCTTTTGAGATTTTCTCACTGTAAAATTCTCACTATACTCTTACATACTGCATCTTTGTGAGAGGAGTGATGCTTTTTTTCCAGTCAAAACTTCCCAACAGCTTAAACTAACCATGTTACTCCATGGGGCCATTTGCAGCACTCAGATTCATTTAGCACATTTTATGCATTTCTGTTGAGGAACTTTGTTTCTCCAGTAGGATGGTGCTGTAGATTCACACAGTTCAACATTTTGATGTGTATTGTTACTAGGGGTGTAACGGTACGCTAAAATCGTATTTGGTTTGGTCCCGTGTTTTAAAGAGTTTGGTTCAATTCATTTTTGGTATATTATATTTATTTATTTAATATCTGAAGCAGCTCCTATAGTGACCAGAACCAGGTGTCATCACAGGCTGCTGATCTTGCATGATGTTTTTAATTATTTCACAGGTTATTTATGCAGCTATGAGTGTCACCACAGACAGACAAGTGTGTTTGACTGTTGATGCTCCTGTCTTTATTTCTGCAGCGAGCCTTAAAAACTCGCCTCACACCGCCCAGAGTTTCTTCTTTAAAACTTGTTTTAAATAACGAGCTTCCTTCGTGCCGTATTTGTTGTTGTAGGATGAAACCTTCAGCAGATGTGTTTGCTTACATTTTAGCCACTGTGTGCCTGCAGTGTGAGAGAAGGCAGGAGCGACACAACGCTCCGTTCAGCATCTCTACAGGCTCCACAGCAGCAGCGACAGCCAGCTGGTTTGATCCGCTCTGAAAGGTGTTGTTCAGAATTTGCAGATCACATTTTTTAAATGGAGATCGGGCACATACAGCCATCATGCGTCACTCAATACAGCGTCAGTGCGGAAACTCGCCTAGGAACCTTTATCTGCTGCACTTAAATCACGCAAATAAAAATTCATTATTTAGCGGAAAAAATAAACCGAAACAGTTCGCACGTGGACCAAATCAAACAGGCCGAACCAAAACGGTTCAACACCTCCCGTGAACCGTTACACCCCTAATTGTTACTCATTGACAAAGTCAAATACGTTTTTTGTTACATGAAGACTTTGGATGATTTTTGCCCTTGCTTTGAAAGGTTTGGACACTCTGGATTTAAACCTTAATTTACCCACCACAAACTTTAACTTTTAACATACTAACGCCTGTAGAGTTGCTTTGTGTGTGACCCCACTGACACTAACACTGAAAGAACTTGCTGTGGTTGAACTGAGATTAAACATAAATGTGTAACACCAGAAAATTATTAGGTTATACTATGATGAGAAACCACTTTATTCATGTAAATACTGAGTTTAAAGCAGATGTACATAACAAAATATTTACGATGACCGTAGTAGATTAATTAAATGCTTTTTAAAAAATGAATTTGAGTGATCCACCCAGCTTTAGGACTGGATTTAAACACACATCAAATATTGCTTCGCTACAACTTGGTCATTTGTCAGTGACTCTGCATTGAAACCAATTGAGCAAAAACACAATCAAGGTTTTAGATAGGAAACCACCCTTTTACAACATCTATAAAGTTTAAATTTTTTTTTTTTGTACTTTCGAAATTTTAATTTAAAAATTCTTGCCTCATTTACAAATCTCTCACAGGCCAAGCCCCAGCACCTTTAACAGATATTTTTAAATGGCAAAGACCCATCTGAGAGACTAGGTCAGTGATTAGAGGGGATGGCAAGATTAATTTCAGGAAAACCCTGTTTGCACAGAATACGCTCACTCAGGGGATGCAGTGAGTTGACAGAAGAGACAGCTCCTCTTTCAATTCCTTTAAAAGCAAATTAAAGTCTCTGTAGTATTTCTTTCTTGATTTAGTGTAATTTGCTTATTTTGCTAATGTTTTAACCATGCTTTGTATTCCATCATGTTTCATCTATAAGGTAATGTGTGAGTGCCTATGGGACTACGGATGGAAACTAGCTCTTAGCTAACTCTGGCATATTTACATTTTATGTACGTTCAGCATCAATATACTTTGTTCCATTCAAATAAACAAATCAGATTTAAATAAATAAAACATCTTCAGCTTCTAATCTTACTTGTCGCTGGCTTGCAGAGGTCGCAGGTAACAACTCAACACTGTTTGCAGTTCTTTAACAAACTCCCGCTCATGCTCCAGGATGTCTTGTACCACCTGGAGTAAAGCAACACAACAAAGAAAATACAAAATAGCATAAAAAAGGATGTCCTGAATGTAGGGTAGAAAAATAAGACAAACAATAACCGTCTGTCTTTGAAATGTATTTTCCTTTTTTAAAAGACTTACAATCATACAATGTCACTAGTATGGTTTTAATATTTTGCATTATTTATTTTACCAGAGATTGAACTGCTGAAGGCCATAAAGTCAACAATTGCCATGAAGTTAAGGTATTTTATCCGTACGGTATAACGTACCACGTTGTAGTAGTTCTTGGTCAGCTGAGTTGCTTTAGGAGACAAAGACTTTTCTGGAAATCAAACACATGATCAGAAGAATTTCAAAAAACTGATTCAAAACTAACGTAGGATCCATTTTAACAGTAAGATAAAGTAGTTTTAATTATATTTAATGTAATCATCATTTTAGGACCTCTGCCACCATGAGATTGAGTTATCATACGACCCAGACAGGACACTCCAACTCACCACAGGGTTTGATCTCTCGGACGTAGTTACTGGGAAACCAGCCTGTCCTGCCATTGAGCGTGCCCTCCCACCATCCTCCCTCCTCCTGCCGCGTCACCAGGATCATGTCACCTTTACCGAACGACAGCTCATCCTCGTTGTTCTGCTTGAAGTTGAATCGAGCCTTCACCACCAGCTGCCCACCACCCCCATTCTCAGACATTTCCTGTAACGGGAGTCATCCGCGTCAACCAGTAAAACAAATACAAATCATATGTTGGATTAATTTTTCTGTGTGAAATCCCGCTTTAGATGAGTGGTTTCCAATCTGGGGTCCATGATCCCCGAGGAGGTCCCCACAAGGTTGCAGGGGGGTCCCAACAATTATGTCTGTGTTGAGGTAGCAAAGTTACCACGATTGTATTTGTAAAAACTACATGTATAAAATCCCAAAAACCCACGCAAATGTTTAATAGTTCAGTTCATTTGTGATTGTAATATTTTTTAAGAAAACAAGTGCTTTTTAAGTAAAATAAGGTTGTATTTGGTGATATTTAATGTTTTTAGCATGCTTTATAAAAAATACTCAAGATAGGCCAGATGTTTGCATGCAGGTAAAGTGGATGTCATTCTTTTTCATAATGAGTAGGTAAACGTCTCTTAAAAGAATAAAATTAAATGTGGGCAACAGTGGCTCAGTCTGTCGCTGTTGTCGTGTCCTTGGGCAAGACACTTGCCTGCTGATGGTGGTCGGAAGGACCGGTGGCGCCTGTGTACAGCACACTCGCCTCTGTCAGTGCGTCTCGGGGCAGCTGTGGCTACATCGTAGCTCATCACCACCAACGTGTGAATGACTGATTGTGTTGTAAAGTGCCTTGGGGGGGTTCCAGGACTCAAGAAGGTGCTATATCAAGTACAGGTTAAATACAGACCATTTCCCATTTAGCCATGAAGCTGTAAAGCCTGTATAGAGGCGATTAGATGATTTTAACACGATAACGGGGTCTAGAAAGGTCCAAATAACAATAATAAAAAGGGCATTTTCAGATGCCTTTCCTTGTAAGTTATAAACACATTATTTTAGGCTCTGTTTCTGATCAGCCTCTGTTTACAAAAATGTCCTAAAGGATTGATTTGCTAAAGGCTAGTCAGCCAGGACCACAGTGTATTGCTGCTGTCTGAAAACTGTTGCAATCTTGAAATTTCTATGGCAATTTGTGAGCTTGAACAGTCGCTCCTCCTTGAACCGTAACCTTATCGTGGTGGAGGAGTTTGAGTGCCCTAATGATCGAAGGAGCTATGTTGTCTGGGGCACTTTGTGCCTCTGGTAGGGTCTCCCATGACAAATTGGTCTTAGGTGAAGGGTGAGACAAAAACGGTTCAGAGGATCTTTCATGGATGTAAATTCAAAGAGTCGGAGTACCCGGCCCGGAGGGTTACCGGGGTCCCACCCTGGAGCCAGGCCTGGGGTTGGGGCCTGTGAGTGAGCGCCTGGTGGCCGGGCTTTCGCCCATGGGGCCCGGCCGGGTCCGGCCCGAACCGGATACATGGGCTCATCCAACTGTGGACCCACCACCCGCAGGAGGAACCTGAAGGGTCCAGTGCAATGTGGATCGAGTGGCAGACCAAGGCGGGAGCCTTGGCGGTCCAATTCCTGGACAAGGGAAACTGGTTTTTGGGACATGGAACGTCATCTCGCTGGTGGGAAAGGAGCAGGAGCTTGTGGCAGAGGTTACGCGGTACCGGCTAGATATAGTCGGACTCACCTCGACACATAGCATTGGTTCTGGAACCCAAGTCCTTGAGAGGGGTTGGACACTCTCCTTTGCTGGAGTTGCTCTGGGTGAGAGGCGGAGGGCTGGGGTTGGCTTTTTGTTAGCCCCAAGACTCTCTGCTTGTGTGTTGGGGTTTACCCCGGGGGACGAGAGAGTAGCTTCCCTGCGCCTTCGGGTCGGGGAATGGGTCCTGACTGTTGTTTGTGCTTATGGGCCAAATATCAGTTCAGAGTACCCACCCTGGCAGCAGCGGAATGGTGGAAAGAATAATTTGAGGAGCTCCTCAATCCCACCTACGCGCATTCCGAGGAGGAACCAGAGCCGGGAGACCTGGGGATGGACTGTCCAATCTCGGGGTTAGAAGTTGCTGAGGTAGTCAAACAACTACACAGCGGCGGAGCCCCGGGGGTGGATGAGATTCGTCCTGGGTATCTCAAGGCTATGGATGTTGTAGGGCTGTCATGGTTGACACATCTCTGCAACATTGCGTGGTCATCAGGGGCAGTTGCTGTGGAGTGGCAGGCCGGGGTGGTGGTCCCCATCTTTAAGAAGGGTGACCTGAGGGTGTGTTCCAACTATAGGGGGATCACACTCCTCAGCCTCCCTGGAAAAGTCTACACCAAGGTACTGGAGAGGAGGGTCCGATCGATGGTTGAATCTCAGATTGAGGAGGAGCAATTTTGTTTTCGTTCTGGCCGTGGAACTGTGGACCAGCTCTATACCCTTGCAAGGGTGATGGAGGGGGCATGGGAGTTTGCCCAACCAATCCACATGTGTTTTGTGGATTTGGAGAAGGCTTATGACCATGTCCCCAGGGGCACCCTGTGGGAGACGCTCCAGGAGTATGGGGTGGGTGGCTTTCTGTTAAGGGCCATTCAGTCCCTTTACCAGAGGAGCGTGAGTTTGGTCCGCATAGCCGGTAGTAAGTCGGACCTGTTCCCGGTGAGGGTTGGACTCCGCCAGAGCTGCCCTTTGTCACCGGTTCTGTTCATTACCTTTATGGACAGAATTTCTAGGCGCAGCCATGGTGTGGAGTGTGTCGAGTTTGGTGGCAGGAGAATCTCGTCTCTGCTTTTTGCGGATGATGTGGTCCTCCTAGCTTCATCCAGCTCTGACCTTCAGCCCTTGCTGGGTAGGTTCATGGCCGAGTGTGAAGCGGCTGGGATGAGGATCAGCACCTCCAAATCTGAGACCATGGTTCTCGACCGGAAAAGGGTGGCTTGCCAACTCCGGGTCGGGAGAGAGGTCCTACCTCAAGTGGAGGAATTTAAGTATCTTGGGGTCTTGTTCACGAGTGAGGGTAGGAGGGATCTGGAGATCGACAGGCGGATTGGTTCGGCGTCTGCAGTGATGCGGACCCTGAGCCGATCTGTCGTGGTGAAGAGGGAGCTGAGCCAGAAAGCCAGGTTCTCGATTTACCGGTCGATCTACGTCCCAATCCTCACCTATGGTCATGAGCTTTGGGTAATGACCGAAAGAATGAGATCGCGGATACAAGCGGCCAAAATGAGTTTCCTCTGTAGGGTGGCCGGGCTCAGCCTTAGAGATAGGGTGAGGAGCTCGGACATTCGGGAGGGACTCGGAGTAGAACCGCTGCTCCTCTGGATCAAAAGGAGTCAGTTGAGGTGGTTTGGGCATCTGGTCAGGATGCCTTCTCGACACCTCCCCAGGGAGGTGTTTCGGACATGTCCTGCGGCCCCTGGGTCGACCCAGGACATGTTGGAGAGGTTACATCTCCAATCTGGTCCGGGAACGCCTTGGGGTCCTGCCGGAGGAGCTGGTGGAGAAGGCCGGGGAGAGGACGGTCTGGATCTCCCTAGTTGGGATGCTGCTACCGCGACCCGGACCCGGATAAGTGGAGGAAGACGATGACGACGACGAATTTGTGTTGTTTTATAAAATTTGACACCTCCGTTCTGTTTGCATTGCATGATTACTTACATTCAACCCAGTGCTTATTTATAGATTTGTATTTGGAGCAGCGTAAAGCACATCCTGTACATCCAGGAAACATTCAGCTAGAGTTTCTAAACACTTCTGCAAAAATTAACCATGCAACAGAAATCTAACAGCAGTGTGAAGATAAATAACTGAACACTTGTATGAACTACTGAGCACATCTGATGATTTAGAGATTTTTAAAGGGAGGAACCAACTTTAGTTCATCACTATTGTTAATTTACTGAATGCCAAATTTGTTGTTTTCCCTGGAACAACACCAAGTAGATTAGATAAGATTGGATTAGACTGGATTAGATTAGAGACCTAACTTTATTAATCCCTCTGGATGTTGTAATAGACCAGGGGTGTCCAATCCTGGTCCTGGAGAGCAAGTATCCCTCAGCAGGTTTTACATTAACTATGTTTCAACACACCTGATTTCAATAGCAGGTAATTAAGATGCTTCTGCAGAGCTTGATAAACTGCTGCACAGGTGATTCAACCACTGACTAGCATGTTGGAGCAGAGAAACCACATAACCTGTTGGATACTGGCTCTCCATGATAAGGATTGGGTTCCCCTGGTTTAGATAATTCAGTTTCCAGCAGTAGCGCATCCTCGGAAAGACTGCTTCAAAAAGAAATACATGAAAAGCAACTACAAATAAACATATAAACAACATAAAAAATGTGAAATATAGCAAAAGCATTTACAGTACATCTTGATAAAATTGGTATAGTTACCCGTGATGTCAGAGGTTGTGTGTTCTCAGACAACAACTCAACACAAAAATTTGTGAATTCTTAAAAAAAGCAAAAAACCAAAGACTGTTGAATCCTGCAGTAACATAAACTGCAGGGAATTGGACTGGCAGCTTTCCAGTTAGAAAACAAGTTCGACAAACATGAATAGCAACAGGCCAATTTCCCAGCAGACACTTTAACTCGAACCAATGAGACAAGTACAGGTGTAATAACGAGAACAGAGTGATGGAGGAAATAGGGAAGAGGAAATTCTGCCTTTTCGCGTGATGAACAGAACCAGTTTCGCACAAGTGCAGATGCCTAGTAACTGTGATGTTTGCAGCCCTCACTAGAGAACCTGAGCTCATCCTGAGTCTAAATATTTTGCTATGAGATGAGTCAAGTTCACTGCTGAAACTTTAAAGAGTAAGTCACTCCCAAATCAACCTTTTTTGCTCATAAACTGTATAATTGTGTCTAAAGCAGTGTTTCCACCATAGGGAGCCCAAGTCTCCCCCTTCGGCTCATGGGTCCCCGGAAGAACGAAAAAATGAATGCAAGTCAATGGAGCTAAAACTGCTGTTTTCTAATGCCAGTTTAATGTGTGAAATGCTTTGAGATGACTCTTGTCATGATTTGGTGCTAAATAAATAAACTTGAATTGAATTGAATTAAACTGCTTTGCCTTACGCCTTAGATCGCACATATGCTGTAATTCAATTTAAATGAAAAGTAATGTGTGTTTCGACCACGCTTGTCACGTACTTTGAGATTTATCAGCTCATAAAAGTTTGTTATTAGCATGACTACACATCAGACGTCTGTAAGTTGCATGTATGACGTCACCACAGAATCTCCTCTTCCCTACTACGTCCCAAATGGTCAGATTTATGGTGGTCCTTTCCTCCTGAAAGAAGGATTTGAAGTTTGTTGAACTTGCAACCACTGGACCATGCAGGGGCGTAGCAAGCTCATTTTAAGTGTGGGTGTTGAGATTATATACACACATATACAGGGTTATTTCATCTTAATTTCTATCATCTTTGGGTTTAGTGCATTCACTTACTATTAATTATAAAATTATAAATAACAGGTCACTACAGTCTGGGCATAGAAAGTGTTTCTAGGAACAGAAGCTTGTTGGCAGCAGCTCACCTGTTCCACTGACAGGTGAAACCCTCTCATCAGCAGCAGGTGATCAACAAACACCAGCCCAAAAAATAATAATAATAATAAAAAATTAAAAAATCACCGACCTCAAACTGGGCCAGTGGGAATTTCCCCAATCATGGCCTGGTTCCACCCGCCGTCTCCATTAGACATCAGAGCGTGGCTCCATTGGCGCTCATTAATGCGACTAGATTATACAAAGTTTTCGTAAATAAACACAACTTAGATCTGTGGCTCGTATTAAACCAAAACCAGGGCACACCACGGGAGCGAGCTTGTAATGAGCTCGCAAGTTTTTGACGCTTGGGCGGTGCGGAGCAGTGGGGAAACGTGTTTAAGAAACGGAACCAACCGGAATACTGACGTAACACCGGAGCGCACAGGTGTGGGTTTAAATTAGCAACAGGAGAGGGAGGGGGAGAGGGCAAACACAGCGAGAGAAACACAGAGGGACCGGACTGATAGTAAAGTTTTAAAGCCTAACTGTGGGAAACTTGTGGGAGTTTAACCTCCACATCCTCCACGGGTGCGACACCCATGCCTGTGTCCTCCACTTATTACACACTCACGTATTTAGCAGCAGAACACCAGAGGTGTGAGAACTTCTCCACTCAATAACATCAGAGAAGGAGAAACAATCAGCTGCTTCCACTTCAACTTTAAGACAAACCACCAGAGTCCCAAACTGAAAAACACCATTTGAAGTCACGGACAACAAATGACGTTTGGACCCAAAAAACAGCAACTGGTGTTTAGCGCCATCTCGTTTCCTCTGGCATTGCGGGTGTCTGGTTCCGGCAGAGCATCTCAGGGAAGATACCCGAGGGGAGGGGTGAGTGCTCCGTGACTGTGTTTGTGTTCAGTACCTAGCTTGTTTGCAGATTGGTTGCAACAGCTTTAACACTTTGCACTACATTCATTTTTGAATCTGCCTTTGCTAATGGCAAAGAGGTGCCTAGTGGCGTTGCCTGTACCATATGTAGTTGCATTTTTCTTGACTGTAGCAGAGTCTCAGCCATGGCTCAGCCACTCACAAGCTGGTGAAACAATACAGCTCAGAGCTTTTTGCCTCTTAAAAAAAAACGTCCCTCCCTTTCTTCTAGAGAACAAGGTGGAGGGAAAATAATGTTTCTCTATTTGCACCTCCAACTGAGGGACATGTCTGCGTGTGTGTGTTAATGACTCATTTCTCCAAAAGAGAAACTCCAAGCACGCACAAGGGTGCTGTCAATCACTGCCTCAACGACGTCCTCTTTGTTCACCAGGCAACACCTCCTCCTTTCAGCGCATTTTTCAAACAGAAAGTGTGAGTGGAGTAAGAATCAGGTAGGGGGTGACTTGCTCTTTAATGAACACTTACCAGAGTGTTTCATTTTTATTTGTATCTGCAAGTTAGTCAGTATATCCTTCAAATAAACAAGTTTATTTGCCATAAAAAGAAGTGTTTTGATGTATGCTACACATCGTAGACAATCTAGTCCGGACTCCATCCTTAACCGTTTTGAGCATTTGTATTTAAATTGCCTGTAAATGCTGTAAAACTAATTTTAAAACTGGGATAAAAAAAGACAAGAAGAGAAGACCGTACCACTGATCTGGACTGTCTTCGCAGAGACCCTTTGGATTTGGCGGAGAACAGAGTGTGTGAAGCCGTGGCCTGATTAGGAGAGGATGAACCGGACTGAGGACATCTCTCAGCAGAACAGTCTACAGATACGGAAGAAAAACACAAACACATCATGCATTTATGTTTCTGAGCAGATAGCAGCACCTTAAAAATGCACTCATGCAGTTAGACTTATTTTGGAGGACAACAATATGATGATAATTCATGTTAGCATGGTCAGCTGCTCTGTACAGCCCCAGGGTGGTGAAAACACACAGACTATGAATTCATCTTTCCTCTCAGGGCAGCCAGATTAAACCAAAGCTGACATAATAAGCCAAAAATAAACAAGTAGCTATCAAAACAACAACAGCTTACAGCTTTCAGATAAAAAGTGCATCAGAGTTGACTAAAGCAGCATCCAAGTTGTTTCCACGTATATTCTTTCCAAACATATTCTGATCCCCTCTTCCCTTGCTCTATCCCTGATATAAATTTGATTTCTGACAAATACAAGATGAAAAGCAGAATGTAATTTATGTTGCAGATGCTCAACCCTTCCATGCAGTAACATCACTCATCCACTGCAGCAGAGGAGCTTTGATTTAGGACGAGTAGCTGCCAGCTGTCCTGCAGTACCGAGTCCTGTAGCTCTAGAGATACATGGACAGGTCCTTTTCATCTTGTCTGCTGCCAGGATACATTTAAAAAGTGACACATGGCAGGATTACAAACCTCGCACATGCTTACAAACAGAAGTCCTCACAGAAGGGAGCCTATCAGAAGCCAACTGGACTAAATCCAAATCTGAGGTCTAATTCTTGCTCAGATCACAGAAGATAAAGACAGGCTGTGATGAACAATTAGACTCATGGCCCTTAAATTCAGATCAAATAAAGAGTCCAGCTGTGGGGAAATAAAACTGACAGGGACTAAAGCATATTTGCATTTATGAGCAGTAAAACAGGAACCTGATATATGTTCAAAATGGAGAAAGCAGGAGAGGCGCTGGTGTTTTCCATATGTAAAGTTGTTATTGCCGATCATGCTTGAAGTTGTACAATACCACTGAAACAGTGACAGGTGGGCTTCATGAACACCACGTGTGGCTCCCCTCACACAGTGAAGTCCAGCAATACCATGTTTTCATATGCTGACAACATTCAGAACATTTAATCTATGAAACACACATCTTGAGTAAAGACGTGAAGCAAAATACATGAAGATGACAATAAAACAATGTTTTATGATGGATTGCATCATTTAACTTGCTACTAATCCATTTATAAAGATCAGCAGAGCAGCTGCAAGTTGTAGCCTGTGAAACACTTGGATATCGATTGGTAGTCAACACTGAATACAAACCCACGCCATCAGAGTTTACACTGGAATGGATTCCAGTTTTAATAAATTGGGCACTGATGAATGTAACATTTTTCCAAGGTAAGGCTCAGGTAACATCATGCAGCCCTGAAACATTGATTTAACTGTTTTTACCAATTTCATGACTAATTATACATTTCAAGGCAAATACTGAAAAAAGATTAAAAGGTCTCATCTGTTTATTTTCTCAATACATGTGCTGTGGTCTCTCTAGTATGAATGAATGCCTTTTGGGTGGTTTTCTGTGGAAGAAAGGCTCTGGCACCTCCATTTCAGGGGTAAAAAGTTTGTCCGAGCATAGGGGGTGGACGGCAGGATTTGGAGTATTCTCATTAATATTCATGTTATGCAAACAAACAAACAAACGTTTTCTGAGCATTTCCCCGTCTATTTGCTTTAAGTGTCTAATACAGGAGATTTCCATGTTCAGCCTGCACGTGAAACTCAGTGACTGATCATATTTCAAAAAGAATACGTTTCTCACCTTTAAACGCTTGATGATTTCTCAGCACGTCTACAATAATTCAGGACAAGGCAGCAACAGTTTGTTTATGTTTATTTATTTGGCAGACGCTTTTATCCAAAGCGACTTACAATTTATAACCTATAGGGCATGTTGTGACCTGTGAGGGAAACCGGAGTACCCCGAGGAAACCCACGCATGCATGGGGAGAACACGCAACTCCACGCAGAAAGGCCGCAGCTGAGCCGAGTTTCGAACCTGCAACCTTCGTGCTGCGAGGCAACAGTGCTAACCACTGCACCACCATGCAGCCAGTATTATACATACAAACAATCATGGGACACTGTTTGAGGAACAGTGAAAAAACTGCTCAAGAACACCTGCAACACAGCGAGACACAAACACACACTGCTCTGCCAGCTGTCGATCCACATTTTTAAAGAGCTCAATGAGAAAAGATCTTCAGCAGGGCTCGGACACAATGCACCAAACACCATTCAAGGCATTCTCCATTAAAACTGGTATATTTGGTCAACCATTTCAATTAAAGACATTTATTAATGGTGCATACTTTTGGTACAGTTATGACACTTAAAGAAGATATACACTGACCAATTTTTTCAAATCACCATCTATCTAAGAACAGGTGAGAGCTTAGCATCTGAGAAGTTCTGAGGTGTCATTTTCATCTGTCAACACAATATGAAACCTTTAGTGATGCAGACAGCAGCTTCTCGTTTACTGAAACAACAATACTTGTTTAAAACTGAAGTTCAGAAACCATGACATCATTGTCACACGTGGACGAGCCAGCTTTTAGTGATAGCGTATGAAAACAATTCAGTGGCTAATGTGCACTAAAGCCAAAGCTAATGTTTTAGGTGTGGGCGACCAAATGGTTTTAAACAGAGCAGAGAGAAAATGCAAAGCTGTTACCTTGTGTGGCAAAGTTGACTGCCAGCAGAGTACTCAGGACTTTGCCAAAGTTCTCCCCAGTGTATAACCACTCTGGTTCAAAACCCTGGGGGGAAGAAAACATCAGAGAAGATGCAGTCAGACCAGAAAAACCTAAACGTATCCCGATCATCTGAGCTGGAAGAGGCTGAACCTAGAGTCAAATTTAGACCTTTTCAAACAGAGGAACACATCTGAGTTCTGGTTCTTTATTGCACACACAATGGTGGAGAAAGAGAAAATTTACTTTGTAACAAAAACTGAAAAAACTAAAAATATACGTATATACAAGCTCATACATACATTATACATTATATACATATATACACATTACATATATACACAAATATACATATACATACACATATGTATATATGTGTATGTATATGTATATATATATGTATATATATATATATATATATATATATATATATATATATATACATATACATACATACATACGTACGTACGTACGAACGTGCGTGCGTGTGTGTGTGTAAAACAGATTACAGGTCAAGGCTACTAATCAGTATTAATATGCTAATTATGAAAGTAGCAGTAAAGTATGCTATACAATTCTAAATGTCAGTGAAGGTGTACGATCATAAATGTGAGCACAGAGTGAATAAACAGGCCCTGATCAGTAATCGGTGCTTCTTCCTCTTTGTTTATCTAAGAGCAGAAGTGAAAGCAGTATATCTGCTTTTGTGTGTGTGTGTGTGTGTGTGTGTGTGTGTGTGTGTGTGTGTGTGTGTGTGTAGTCACAGTGAGCTGCCACTAATGCCATAGCAAAAAAAGATAGAAATACTTTAACCATAATCACTGAGGTAAGGGCCAGCTCCAGTAGTCACACAGACATCCTCTGGCTGACACATTCAACAGCGTCTCAGAAAACATCTGCCACTGACCTACTGACTGGTGGCAGAAGGTCTAATTATGGGCTAAAGCGGAGCTGGCGGGTAAAAGCTAACAGGACCTCCCAGACATAACAACCCAGCTGGACAGAACTACTCAACCACTAAAGCAAGCCAAGCCTGCTGACTCAATTAACTGTTTAAAGAAACCAAGTGATGTGTTTCAAAACCAAAACAGGTTATTTATAACACTGGAAACGTCATTAATGTCCACTGTGGAAGCTGCTGGTAAAATAACCAAGAAACTCCTAACATCTGCAAATGATTCAACTCTTTCTCCTATAGGACATACTTTTGCAACCCAGGACAGTTAAGAGATAGCCTGGCCTGCCAGTCTCGTCCTCTGTTTAATTCTACACAGAAGGAGGCATGCTGGCCAGGCTAGTTAGAGATGTCTCTGAGAGCTTTCAGCCTGCGCCCAAACATTTATTCATTTGCATTTTAATGTAAAAGAGAAGTTTGTGAGGAAGTAAACTTCGTGTTTGTGTTTCTTATACAGCGTGATGCAATCAATTATCTTTCTCTTTTAGTTTAGAGTGAGTTCCCTACCATGATCCATATAAACATGACACCATATGTCAGCGTGCTTAGCAGATCACAACACATTCAAGATGGTTAACAAATATTTCTGAAAACTGCAATAGCCAGGGATGAATAAAGAAGATAAAAAAAACTTATGTTATTATCATAATTACACACCTTTAATAAAATAAACGAGTCAACTCACCTCAACTTTCAAGGACGAGCATCCTCTTAAAAACTCCTTAATGTTGGAAATGCAGTCGCTTTCAGTTCTGGGATCCTGACAATACTGAACACACGGAATAAGTACGTTATAAACACAGACTGTCCATCGGTTCAGTGTGCCAAACAGTCATCAGACACACACATTAAACCGCTTCAAGCATCACTTTAGTTCCATTTGTGATTATAATAACGATGCAGTGGCATTCCAACAATGGTGAGCTCGTGATCTGAAACAGTGCTTGGTTCTTCGTGCGTCTCCTTCATGCAGACATAACCATAAACCCCAGTGAAACGCCAAGAGCCATATTTAAGCAAAACATCCGCTCCCAGCACTGCCCTTCAAAATAAAAGTCCGCCTTGTGCTACTGACGAGCACGAGGTGATTGAGACATTAGAAGAAGAAATACTTATTTGGTTTTAGAATTAACCGGAATTTTTTTATTGAGTCTAACATGAAACTACAAAAGTAAAGATACGAAACTAGCTAAAAAGAGTGAGTCGAGTAAAGCAGAAGCAGCAACTTCCGGTTGTCTTCTGCTCTGGGGAGGTCGTACACACTGGGAAGAGCAGCCGCTCAAGAGGAAGTGACGACCTGAATTTGCAACTGTTATCACTATCAACTTTCTTATCGCCAGACTTAACATTAAAATACACATGCATCACAGTACAATTCCAAATTCCGTGACTTTAATTAAACCCTCTGTCCATTCTACCCCTAACAGGGGGCGTTTAGTGCAGCCTTGATAGACCTATTCACTCAGATCAAGAACGCGTAACATTTTATCTCTTCACAGGAAGCCACTTACTGAAAACCCCTCGTCAGTAAACTCACTAGATGCTCCCGTTATCCAACGCAACACTCACTACGCGAAAGAACTAAGTTTGCTGTTGAAACTCTAAGCTCGCAAACAGAAAGCTGAGCCTGTGAAGTGCAAGAAGTTCCTGTCGGTATCGCTTTCATCAAACCCCTCCCTTATTTCCAAATCTCTGCTGATCATTCTCCATTTACTTGATAAATCAGCAGCTCACCTTGGGAGTGAAGCTAGGTATGAGCCGCTCCGTGAGCTTGCACAGGACGACCCCATCCTTGAGTGATGTCTTCAGAAACTCCTCCGGGTCCGCTATGTTCTTCTTGGGCGAGCTGAGCACTCCCAGCGATATCAACCACGTTACCGTCTGCTCTTCGGGATTCATAGCTCCGCAGAACGACCATTGCTTAAGCCCGCATAGCTACAAGAAAACTGGCGGCCTGTTCCGTAGGTATCAATATGCAGCTCACATCCGCACTTCTGCAAGTTAAAAAAAAGGCTGTGTGGGGGGAGAGGCGACGCAGTTCAGGACGCAGAACTGATGATCACCCCTACTGGTATACAGGAACCTCAACAACACGTTTCCTGCAAGTTGACTTTATCACAGGAAGTAAGGCTCAGAAAACTAATATGTTTGGTGTTCATCACATCATGCAAGAGGGGAAACCTAATCCAGAATAAAAATGTGTATTTGGTAATAACGCAGTCAAATTAGCGAGCATGTAAAATAAAAGCAAAATAGGTATGTTCAGTGTTTATGAGTTTTATGAATATTTACATTTGCAGGATGGGGACAACTTTGCTAAACCCGACCATAAAAACAATCTAGGCCTACCTCTTATTGGTCCGTTAAAATAATTTTTACAAAACCAGTTTAAAACATTCATACATTTTGAAGGCAGACATAAACTGTATTTTAACAATATTTTAAAAAACATAATAACTTGACACCACTGCTCTTTGAAAAATATTTATTAAAAAATAATAAGATTTTTTTTTAAAGAACTCCTGAATTCTTCCCACTTTAAGTTGCTCCAGTTCTGATTCATCCAGCACCTGCACAGAGCTGGATCAGCACCTGAAAAATATTGAAGAAAAAAATGTACATTTGTTCTTTTTTATGCTTTAGACAACTCAAAAACTTCAAAAAGAACCAAATATTAAGTGCCAACAAAGATATTTATAGGTGTGGGAAACTGGTTTAATATATTTGCAGTGGCCTCTGGTAGAAATGAATGCCTTGCAAGCAGCCCTCAGGGCAAAAAAGCCCTGAATAGCTTGGATCAGCATGAACAAGTCTGCTGTTGTAGAGTGGAAACCGTGTCAGTTCCAATACCATCATGAAAAAAATAAACTGCACGTAGGAGACAAGGATTAAGAAAAATAAAGATAAATAAATGTAACTTATGTAAATGTATATAACAGATGAGTGGTTGAATTTACAGTTCTTTTAAATGGTTTACAATGTGTCCAAATTTTGAGATGTTCCATAAAGTCTTCACGATGTCGTGATGACTTTATTTTTATGTCATCACGCTGAGAAGTCCACTTGGGTGTCTAAAAAGAACAACTTATGCTGTTTGGGAATATTTCAGGTACAAAGCAAACTTAAAAGAAGAGCCTCTAAACACTGAAGAGATCATTTGAGCTAAATAAAAGACAACCTCTAAAGACGTAGGTCCCGTCAGCACAGGAGCGATCCGGAGCTAAAATAGCAACCTTCTGTTTGGAATATGTTATTAAAAGAGACACTTTTCTGGTGGAAAATAAGCTGCCAGTTTTTCCCAGATGTCGCAACTAGCCCTTAAGTACCCGTATGTCTGTGCCACAAGCTCATCGAAGGGAGTTTTCAGCTGTCGTTCTACAACATCCTATGTTGAAGCCAGAAAAGGTAAACAATCTGGTTATTTAAGCAAATAATCTTTCTATATGCTGCAATAATATTATGTGCGTTATGTTATTTTTTAGTAATGGTGTTGGTTATACAATTTCTGAACGGCAAAAGTCCAAATGAACAGTTTGGTAATTCCACTTGAGGCTAACATCATTTTTGAATCAGTCCCAGTAAAAGTGGTCAAATGTGGAGGAAGTTGGATGTATTAAAATGTGGATACCGCCTAAGCTTACTGACTGGTGCTAGCGTTGTATATTGCATGTGGAGACAGGTTTAAAGACACATGGTAAATGGCCTGTATTTGACATTGGGCCTTCTAGAGTCCTGGAACCCCCCAAGGCGATTTACAACACAGTCATTCATTCACCCATACATACACACATTCACACACCAGTGGGGATGACCTACGATGTAGCCACAGCTGCCCTGGGGTGCGCTGACAGAGGCGAGGCTGCTGAGCACCGGCGCCACCGGTCCCTCTGACCACCACCAGCAGGCAACGTGGGTTGTGTCTTGCCCAAAGACACAACAAAAGCGACAGATTGAGCGGGGCTCGAACCTGCAACCTTCCAATTACGGGGCGAGCACTTAACTCCTGTGCCACTGTCACCCATACCATAGATTGAGCCCAACGACTGAGCTCAGTTTATGGGTCGTGGGAAGGCCATATATTTACGATGACTTGCCAAGCTAATTTAAAGGTGCAATAGGAGACAGGGCTGTACAGTGCAACATATATGTCTCACGTGCAATGAAAAAAACTCTGTGCGACAAACTATTTTTAGACATGGCACTGGTGTGACATCTTTTCAAGTTACTTTTTCCCCTTTATTGAACAAGGTAAGTTGCTTTAGATTGTGTAGGAAAGGTGCCTTTTACTGGCGCACAATGTGCTAATCTAGGTGCTGTGGAGGAAAACAGAGAAACCAGCATGTAAGACACAAAGGCAGAAACAGTCCAAAGTTTGGGCAGATTAGCTAATGCTAGTGGGTATCAGGTTCACAATGAAGCGGGGTTCTAAAAAAACACGATGGTTGTGAAACTAAGGCTACGTTCACACTGCAGGCCTTGTACTCAATTCCGATTTTTGGAGTGAATCTAAATTTTTTTGTGGCCGTTCACACTATGACTGAAATGAGACATCAAACTCTCTCCAGTGTGAACGCTCCGCGGCCACAAAGCGACACGCATGCGCAGAAGACAAGAAGTCACACTCAGTGGAGCCGAAACCAGGAGCACCGGAGTTGTGATGTAATACTGATCCTTAGGGCTGTAGCGAAGCGTCGACGGCTCGATTCTAAAAATTCATCGACGTCAGATCCGGTAGTCGACGCGCCACGCCCACTTGTTGCATCCCCAGGAGTTTGTAAATAGAGATGGAATCTGCCTGTTTTTCTTCTAGTTCGCCTTCTTCTCCGCCTTCACTAACATCTCCGCCAAATACCGAAGACCCGGAACAACGTCCGTCCGCTACTAGATTCCTTTCCTGTTTTGCCCGTCTTCGTCTCCCGGCAAGGACAACAACTTCCGGGGTCAGATGCGCTGCTTCGTCTCTACCGCAGATGTAGAACATCACCGGGAGCGTTTCTCCCTTCATAAAGGAGCTTCTTTCAGACATTAGGAGAGCTGGTTTGGTGGTAGCAGTCTCTCCTCCGTGCTGGTCTGTTTGCTGCTGGGTGTTTTTGGTTTATTTAAACTTGGTAACTTGAACTTAACGTTGGTAAAGCTACTGTTAGCATTTTTGCTAACAGCTTCTTGCGTTTGGATAAGCGGTTACGTTTTGGTTTAGAGTTAATCTTTTTTGTGGTGCAGATCTCCCTTTTATTACATTTAGTGTTGTGGGTTTTCGGGTTTAGGTTAAAATATCACCTTGAGTTTGGTTTAACCACCCAGTTTAGAGTTTGGACCTTTGGAGATCCTTATTTTGGTCCAGAACCCAGTAATCTTTGCCCAGTGGGACATCGCTACTTATTTGTACATTTGTTTTAATTCCAGACAGGCAGAATTAGTTTTGTTATTCCCAACCTGTAGATGGAAAGATTTATGTTTTTTTGTAGTTGTAAATAAACCTGATCATCATTTTAACTTTTAAATCCCGTGTTATTGTCCCTTCCTTTTTGCACATGAGCCAAACTCCCCAGGAAGGGTCGTAACACCACTCGCCTCACGCACATAAGTGACCAAAACAAAGCAGT
The DNA here is from genome assembly GCF_043380555.1 of Nothobranchius furzeri. Taxonomy (NCBI): domain Eukaryota; kingdom Metazoa; phylum Chordata; class Actinopteri; order Cyprinodontiformes; family Nothobranchiidae; genus Nothobranchius; species Nothobranchius furzeri. The sequence continues at coordinate 83,161,748 of NC_091741.1, forward strand.
ATGGAGACTTGTCTCCAACCACCTCTCAGGCAACAGCCTGCACTCTTTAAGTTCTACATGTCACCAGAACATAACCAACCAACAAAATAAAAGCAGTGTTATACAAAATGGAAGGCCTGTAGTGTTTATTCTCTTACAGTAAAAATTTATCAATTTTTTTGAGGAATTTATTTGAGATTTTTTTGTTTTTATTAACTGTGCAATAAAAAAAATCACTAGATTAATTGTCTAGTCATTAGACTAGTCGGCTACTCAATAATCGTCAGAATAATCGTTTTAAAAATAATCGTTTACCCCCGGCCCTACTGATCCTGTGAATAAACTGAAAACTTTCACACCTTTTATTTCTTCTGCTTTGGGCTGGAAACTGTTTTAAAAACTGTAAACTATTTTCCTCCTTGTTCCCGCCATCTACCTGAATTATTATTCATCGAAAATATTCCGGTATTAATTCATTCACGGAGATTCCCCCTCTCACGGAGACCTGCTAGGCTAGCTTGTTGTCAACTTTAGAGACCGTCTTAAACTCTCAGCTGCTTTTTTGCTTAACATGTTAGCTCCAGTTTTATAAATTAAACTGTTTTCCTGTACGGGAGTCAGAGAATTTCACTCCGTGTGTTAGAGAGGAGATAGTCCTGCAGCGTCTGCACTCATTAATAGATGAGTGTTGTTTAAACGTTTCTCTAATATTTATTATATTTATTATGGACTGTAATATGATGAGTCCTCCTCTGCTCTTTCCGCTAGACTGAAGATGGATGCTCTACACAAACACCAACAACAGTTTCTCCTGTTTAGTTTCTGTTTGATGGCTGAACCAAAGTCAGATCCAGCATGGCAGCAAGTCATGGAGCCAAACCAAGGAAAGGAGGGTGTGAAATTAGCAGGAGGCTGGTGAGCTGGGAGCTGGTGTACCCATCTCCAGGCTAACACAGAAGCTGCTGCTGAGTCAAGAGCACTTAAGGGTTAGTTAATACTGAAGGGTATTTCACATGAAGATGTTTAAAAAGACTGAACAAACTTTAGCAATCTGATGACCATCTCTTCCGTCGATCATAATGGGCAATGTGAGATCACTGGCCAACAGGAGGAACTCCAAGCCCTTTCAAGGACTCAGCCAGAGTTTCGGCAGTTTCAGAACTGCTGGAGGAGATAATGCAAAGAAGGATTCTCCAGAGAATCAAGAAAATGATGGACAACCCTGAGCATTCTCTTCACAAGACTGTCGTAACAACGGAAGAGTGTCTTCAGTCAGAGGCTTCTTCAGTTTCGCTGCAACACTGACCGCTACTGGAGATCCTTCCTGCCAACAGCCACTGTAATATACAATAACTCTTTTATGACTTGATTATTATTATTCTGAGCTACTACAGCAATCAATTTCCCTCTGGGATTAATAAAGTATTTTTAAATTGAATTGAATAAGGTGCCAAACATTGAGATATCGGCCATCAACTGACCACGACCGCCTCATATCGGTATCGGCTGTTGAAAAACGAATATCGGTCAACCTCTAGTTATGTCTGTCATTTTATAAAGTTAAGTCTGACATTTTCCACCCAATTCCGATCTTTTGAAAATCCTAATCAGACCAGAGCACCCAGAGTTTGCAAAATTAATGAGTTAACATACCTGCAAACTTGGAAAATGTGAAAAAAATTAACACTAAAATCACATCCACCCCTGCGGATCAGTCCCTTAATGTACAGGCAGCATGTGTAACTTCATCTGCCTGCCACACTTGGCTATTGTTTTGCAGCATTTATTTATAATTGTTTTTAAATGTTTACAAATCAATAATAAATTTACATGTGCCACATTGCAATGGATTGACTAAATGGTGAATTGACGCACTTTTACTCTGATATTACCCAGCAAACATTGTCACAGTGGCAATATGGTGTTGGCCAAAAATGGTTGCGGTTGGATGTCTTAAATTTGTTAAAATATATGTAACAGGAAATTCCCTAAAAATCTATTCAGATATATTTGCACATGTCAAAAGTTACATGAATAATTGATATTTTGACAATTAGTTACGTGTAAAACATCCAGTAAATATTGGTCCATGGTGTCCACGGCCAAAAATGGTCTTCATAGGACAGCTTAAACTGGTAAAAACAAAAATTGTAACGGAATTTTTCCGTAAAAATCCATTCAGATATATTTTTACATGTTTACAGTTATTGTTCTCGACCGGAAAAGGGTGGCTTGCCAACTCCGGGTCGGGGGAGAGGTCCTACCTCAAGTGGTGGAGTTTAAGTATCTCGGCGTCTTGTTCACGAGTGAGGGTAGGAGGGATCGGGAGATCGACAGGCGGATTGGTTCAGCGTCTGCAGTGATTCGGACGCTGAGCCGATCTGTCGTGGGGAAGAGGGAGCTGAGCCAGAAAGTCAGGCTCTCGATTTACCGGTCGATCTACGTCCCAATCCTCACCTATGGTCATGAGCTTTGGGTAATGACCGAAAGAACCAGATACAAGCGGCCAAAATGAGTTTCCCCCATAGGGTGGCCGGGCTCAGCCTTAGAGATAGGGTGAGGAGCTCGGACATTCGGGAGGGACTCAGAGTAGAACCGCTGCTCCTCCGGATTGAAAGGAGCCAGTTGAGGTGGTTTGGGCATCTGGTCAGGATGCCTCCTGGGCGCCTCCCCGGGGAGGTGTTTCGGGCATGTCCTGCCGGCAGGAGGCCCCCGGGTCGACCCAGGACATGTTGGAGAGGTTACATCTCCAATCTGGTCTGGGAACGCCTTGGGGTCCTGCCGGAGGAGCTGGTGGAGGTGGCCGGGGAGAAGATGGTCTGGAGCTCCCTAGTTGGGATGCTGCCCCCCGCGACCCGGATAAGCGGAGGAAGACAACGACAACGACGTTTACAGTTACATGTGTAATTGTTATTTCGACAGTTGGTTACATGTAGTTCAACATATAACATCCCAGCAAATATTGGTCTGACAGCGACTTCTACTCATGTCAAGAGAGATGGCTCAACTGGTAAGGCATCCACCTACACGCTGAGGACCTGCGTTCGAATCCAGACTGGGACATACAAGATTCCATCTCAGATGGCATGCAAAAATGCTTTTTTTTATTACAGTAATGATATATAATTTTAAACATTAACACAGTAATAAGAAGCCTAAATTTTAATTATTAAATGTCCAAATGAGACACGCTGAAAAAAGTCGGTTCAACTTTCATTTTGGAACTACTCTTCAATCATGAAGGAACGTGTCGGTTTGACAATGTTTCAATGGTCATTAAATGTCCAAATGTTTGCTGGGTATGCACCATAAACATCGCACTAAAATGCAGTGTCATAGTCATATTGATTCAAAGCCTAAAGTTGCAAGATTATAAAAATCAAACCAAAGATTGGACGTCTCAGTGAAAGCTTCGCTTTTAGCAGGACCTACCAAGATTGGTCCATTCGACACATGAAGGTTGAATTGGTCCAATGTCTGGACACATTTCAGGCACATTGTAAGAGCAGTTGTCTTGGCTTGACTTGTTCATCCTGCAATGAAAAGAAAAATTAATCCATTGCCTTCTCCCCAATCATGTATTGACAAATGTGGAAACTTTAGTGTCTTCTTCCATCCAACTTTAGGTTCTCTTTCATGGTTGAGTCCAGTTTGGCTGTTAGGTTGATGGTATTGCTCCAGATGTCTCCAGTATTTGAAAAGGCAAGCTTGCAGAAAAGGCTTCAACATTGAGAAAATTGTTCCTAATTTGTTTATACCTGGCTTTTGTTTTTATTCAAAAACACTTGTGAAGCAAATAAAAATACTGAGGTCAATCTTTTGTCTGGAATTGAACAACTTGCTAAGCAAATTGTAACTTTGATGGCTCAAATGGGTGATAAATGTTGATCGAGAGGGCTCTTCCTGGGTTCTTTCTGTACTTCAAGTTTTTAGCTGACTTAAAAAAATATATCAGACTACAATGAGATGGGCTTTTTTTTCGGTTGATCTCCTTTTTGCTTTGTTCCATGAGGCAAATATTGTCTTGAATGTCACCTTTTTAGTGAAGATTTCATTATAGGACAATGAGAAACTCATTTACAGATGAGAAACAAAAAGGGTTGCTTTGCTTACCAGCGGTTGACTATCAGTTGAGTTGCATTTGGTTGTTGTCTTTGGTTTTGTTGTTGCATGTCATCAAATAGCTCAACGGTGATGGATCCATTTCCAAGAGAACTAAAGTAGAACATTTGACAGTGACATTTTCCTGATCTTGCAAACAGATTCCCGTTGGAACTCATTTGCTTGTGAACTGAATCCACTCCAATTGAGTACGAACAGACTCACCTATGCATTCGAGAATTTTTTACTTGGTGTTGTTGCTTAACATCCAGCTGGTCTTGTGTTGACAAATAGAGGAGTAGATGCCATAGTTCAACTAAAAGCTTTATTAGAGTATGAAAGCAAGTACGCATAAGGTATTGCAGGTTCCAACAGCACTAAATGTACAAAAACTAACACTTTGTTACTGTAATGTGACATAAGCAGGAACAACTAAAAAAGGAAAATAAAAATTTTGTACACATACAAAACTGGGAGAGTCGAGATACAAAGCCAAGCTTCCTACTCCACAGTTAGACATGCCTATTTTGATTTCACAGATTTCTTCCAAAGCACGTGTTTAAGTGTGTATGGAGACCAGCGTTCACGTTTATGCGCTTTCCCAGTCCATGTCAGTATCTACTGCGAGCCATGCCCCTATCAGCTCGGATTCCACCTCGGCCTCCTCGTGGCCCGCCACGACTTGAGCCATACGAGTCACGAGGAGGGTAGCCTCTATCAGCAGGGGGGGCTGGGCCCCTTTCCTGCCTGCCCATTCGCTCTCCGCGGCTAGGTGGATATTGGTCACTCCGACTGCTGGGGTAACTGTCACGACTGCCATATCCATCCCGGGAGCTGCTTCCATAGTCATCGTAACGACTGCTTCCACTGCTTCCACCATAGGATGGTGGGGGGCCCCGTGAGGGTGGGGCGCTGCGAGAGTTACCTGCAGGGTCAATGGTTCAGGTAATTGGAAAGGTTCAATTTATACATTTTTCTGCACTGTCAAGTGCTCACTGTTTTGCCAATAGCAATCACTCTGAAACAAATTAGACTGTAAGTTTCAAATCTTCCAATTTGAGTTTAACATGGACATTTTGGTTGATACGTGCAGTAATACATCCAAGCACACGGAATGAGTAGGAAGTGAGTACCCTTTTGTGCATGCCATTTTTTGAGTTGCCATTTTTCCTTTTTAGAGGTCCAGGTGATAGGAAGGATGAGGTTTTCAGACTCGGCTTGATGATATTTTACTCCTTGAGGGAGTGCTTTGCTACTCATTGCATACTGGACGGAGACTTCCAAGGATTTTGGGGGAAGGAGTTTCCTTTTGGTGGCATACATTGGTAGGTACATCAATGTTTCAGTGTTACTTTACATACTGCCACACATTTCCTTGACTAATGTCGTGGCAATGGAAATGTATTAGTTCAACTCAGCTTTTTAAAAGTCTGTTTGTACTTGCGATGCCAATGAACAAACATTCTGAGTGAGGTCAAAATGTAGACGTTGAAGATCAGGGGAAGATTGTTTCTCTCTTACGATGCAAAAAAAAAAAAAAAAAAAAAACGGACGTTTCTTGTGGCTGGACAAAATGGTGGTCAGTGCCATGACTTGGTTTGTTATTTGAGCAGCTCTTCGTTGTGCAATGGTCAATCTGTCATTATGCTCATGGGGTTTTCTCTTACCGTAACCATCATATGAATCTCTGTAGGAGCCACCACTGGGTCGTTCAACGTAGCCTCTTGGTTCCCGACCACCCCCATAACTATCACGGTCACTATAAAATAGGAACAACTGTTATCCAACTACCAGGTGAAAATTCTCCCTAGCTCCTCTAATTCTGTACCAACCCATACCTGTATCCTCTCGACATTGAGCCATAGTCATCACGGGAGCTGGAATTAGAATACTCTCTGTACGAGTAATCTCTTGAAGGAGGTCCGTAGTCCCTTGAATCTCTAGAATTATAATCCCGACTGGAGTAACTGAAAAAATTTTTTTACAAGATGCTCCAATTATAAGGTGACAATGAAAACAATTCAAATTGTTGACTAAGCAATTGTGAAATACCAAAAATTAAGTTAAACTAATTGGAAAAGTTGTATTTACTTTTATACAAATTAAGTGAAATTTGATTCAAGATGCACGTCAACAATCTAAAAAGGAATAATCTCGTATTTCTAACAGCATAAAAAACATTAAAGGTAAAACTATTAGCTAAAGAGCATAGTGCAAGAAAGCAAATTTCTATTGCTTTTGTTTTAGTTTTTATTCTATTAAGTATGTTTGTGCAGACACAAGACATTTCCTACCTGTCTTTAGAGCTGTAATGGTCATCTCTTGGTGATGGATAATCATCCCTCCTTGACATCATCGAGTCTCTACGAGGTGGGGGTGGACCATAGGGATCCCGGTCTCTGGACATTGGGGCTGTAATATGTAAAATATTAGCCAGTTAGTTACCAAACAGAAAAAAGACAAAATCCTCACCTAAGCAACAGGAGGTAATTACAATTATTACAAACACCACCTTGTCCAAAAAAAAAAAAAAAAAAAGGCACCACTTTTATTTATAATGGAGCTGGTTAGATCTAGGCTCAGCAACATGATGTGAACAGAGAATGAGATTGTTTCATACATGGCTCGGCCACCACAGCCTGGACCCCATTCCCATTGAGAATCTTAGGGATGTGCTGGAGTAGGCTCTGCATAGTTTTTAGACTCTCCAGTCATCAACACAAATTCATAGTGACACTGCAGAAGCTTTTAATAACAACGCCACAGCAAATACACGCTGTTGTCAAAGCTAAAGGCAAAGAGGATAGTCTTTTATGAGATGGCAACTTTTCCCTTAGCCAGGCAGTGTGCATCTATTCTGGAAACTGTGCAATGAATTTTGGAAGGTACAGACACTTACGTCTACTCATGGGACCAGATGGTGCAGACCTTTTAGGAGGGGGACCTCCATCACGGATCGGGGGACCTCGTTTCATTGGAGGGGGGCCTCTAGATGACATCCCTTTATAGTAGGAATCCCCTTCATCGTAGTAGTCTACTCCATCAAAATATGCAAAAAGTAGAATACAGATTTCAAACAACATCTTTAAAATAAACAAATTTAAACATTTTAAATTTCACAATATATTGTGGTTTTATGAACTTAAAGGGATACTACGCAACTTCTTCATATTTTTAAATCGTTTTCTTGAGCCAGTATGCACTAAAATGACTCTTTACAGGGTTAATGAAAGGTCACTCAGCCCTTATAGCCCCCTGTGGCCAGAATACCCCACTGGCAACATCACAGTTGCCGGTCTGGTCTGTTGGGGGGGGGGATTGAGCTGACCTACCTGGTGCTGCTGTCTGACTTCAGCACATTTTCTGCATGTTTTAGATCATGAACACAGCTGATTTGTTTAATATAGTGACAGATCAAACCTCTAGACACTTAGGAATGCTGGGAGATACTTCAGCTGTTAGAATAAGGTGTTAAAAAGACGAACGTACAGAGACGAGTTTTGGTTCCGCTTTGGACATTAGGAGGTGCTAAATGCAAGCAAAACTGCCTAGTATCCCTTTAAAAACTGACACTTTACCTCTGGATGGGGGACCCCTGAAACCACCTCTGGAACCACGAGGACCTCTGGGTGGACCACGACCGCGGGAGTACATAGGTGGTCCACGCCTGCCAGCACTCTCAAACTGAGGCTTTGTAGCTTGCTCCACTTTAATAGGCTTGCCATCAAGAGACTGGTGAAAAAGTCTCAATGTTAGCAAACTTTGATTCTGTTTAATAATGTGTGATAAAAAAAATTACCTTTCCATTCATCTCGTGAGCTGCATCTTTCGCATCAGCGGGATTTTCAAACGTAACAAATGCAAAGCCCCTTGATTTGTTTGTTTCACGATCTTTCATCAGAAGAACTGAAGGAAACATGAGAGCAGAGCTTAGTCATGGCAAATAACTACAAGGGGTTTTTAACTACAAGAGTGCAGTTGTTTTGCCTTATTAACAAATGCAAAGTCTGCTTTGGTAAGTCGTTTATCATTATTTATTTATATACATGAACCTTACAAAAATGTGGATTAATGACATCAGCTGCGCCGAGGCTTGTAGAAAATAACGCATGTTATTGAAAATGTGCAACACAGGAATGAAACTTGATCATTTCGAATTATGATACAGGACGTCTTGTCTTTATTATATAATGAAACACTGAAAAACGAGATGTGTAAGAAGCAACTCAAGGTTCCGTTCCCACCTTCAACAATCCTGCCATATTTGCTGAAGTACTGCTCCAAGGCCTTCTCGGTGGTCTCCGTGTTTAACCCACCGATGAAGAGCTTCCCTGGTATGTCTGCTTCAACCATTCTGCTAAACGCTCTGCCTGCAATAGAAAAAAAGTGTGTCGTTATAAGTGAAATATGTATTTAAACGGAATACCACACATACAACTGACACCAATTTGTTATCCAGTACTAGTTATGGATTACCTTGTTGCACGCGAAGTCTTGAGGCGTTGAACGCTCAAAATGGCGATTTACGCGCCTGCAGTTTCAGCGAGGCAATTACTCAACCTTAGCTTGTTAGATTTTTCTCCTACAACTGACAAGATTACGCTTTACACGAGCCGTCGCGCTACATTTAAAACGTATAAAAGTATACTTCTCGAATCACACTAAGCATACATGTAAGAATGTAACTTAATCCAAACCTCTTCCAGACGACGACAGCGAACAAGGGATCTTCTTCTTCTTCTTCTTAGTCCTTGTCTTCTTTTTCCGGTTGAATATTGCACTAGAAGCAGAAATGCTCTTTACTGCCAACTGTCGGTCACCTAAGGCGTTACACTGTTTTCAACTATCATTGACCGCCGCATGTTTCTTTTTTTTCTCTTGCTTATATTTTTGTGCTGTTTTAAACGACAAAGTATCTCCCGCAGCCACAATCGCAAAGTTTATCATTTAAATAAACGCAGCTAGTTTATTTCCTGCATTATGTTCATAGCCCATTCTTCTGATATATCCCTTTATATAATCAAATTTTATTGTTTTTGTCTAACACAGTGGAAAGAGTTTGCTAACATATTTCTATTAAAACAACGAATTCACAATAATTTGGCTTCGGTAAAGTTTTTTAATTTGATAAATTAAATCATCAGAATAAGAATGAGGTTGAGGGTGAAAAAATGATGAGTAATTTCCAACAGTCTCAGAACGTTTAAACAAACAACTCTAACAATTACAAAATTGACCTACATTCAATATCAGCTAAAAAGCTGTAGTTTAACACTAAGGTATTTTATTTATAAATATAAATATATGATATGAATTAGCTATTCATAATGTGTTTTGAATTAAGCATGAAATTAAAAACGGAGTGATTTGTTGACACTACAGTATGTTCTATTAACCCTCTCAGGCTCAAAATAAATTTTGATAAAAGGACAAACAACTAAGTCCTTCAGGAGTACTTCTGAGTTTATAAATGCTCATGTAATAATTATGTGGAGTAACCAGGTAGGTAGGTTTTAACTGTTGCAAATCTGCAACACCTGCCTCCAGAGGGTTAAAGATGTAGAACATAAATCCCTTCATTATTGTTGATTTTCCCAGGGCCATGTATTGTATTTATCACTTCACTCTGAAAACACACCTGCACCCAAGAAACAAAAACACAGTTGTAAATTCATTAGTGTGTATTTTTGCATGAATATGGGCATTTCAATGAGTTGAGAGAAAAAAATTAATGAATGAATTCGTTTATCTGATGGACATAGCAATTACATTGGGCAAACCAGATGCATTGATGTGTTTGTAGCACTAGTGCTAATTCACAACACTTGTCCATATCAGCAATTCAAAAAAACATCAATCAGCATATCAGTTAAACTACAGCAATGTCCTGTCTAAAAGCATAACTTAGACACAAAGCCAATGGTAACTGATAACAGTCAGCTGTTTTAACCCTCCCACTGTTTTCATGAGTGACCCTGCCAGGAAAGTTGACCATTGAGCAGGGTTGATTGTTTATCCATTGAGATCCACATGGCAGGGGTGAGGAGTGAGCACCACGATATATTCCGGCTTCTGACCAAGTCCTCCAAACACACCCACATCACCCCGCTTCTCCCCCAGCTTCATTGGCTGCCAGTCAACTTCAGGGTTCATTTCAAGATCCTGATTCTGGTCTATAGGGCCTTACATGGACAAGCACCATCTTCTATTGGTGATCTCCTTAGTCCCTACACCCCCAGCAGGTCCCTGAGGTCCAGTGATCAAAGCCTACTGGTTGTGCAGCGCACCAGGCTAAAGACCAAAGGTGACAGATCATTTGCTGCTGTGGCCCCCAGACTCTGGAACTCTCTCCCCCTGAGCCTGAGATCAGTGGACTCAGTGGTCTCCTTTAAAAAGCAGCTGAAGACTCACTTGTTCAAGCTGGCTTTTGAATGATCTTCTTCACCACTCTTTATTCTGCTCTCCCCACCTATTCCACCTTCCTCAGGATCCACTGATTTCCCTCTTTCTTATTCATTCTCTCTCTTTCTTAACATTTTTTAATCACAATTGTCTATTTTTGCACATTCTAAATATATTTTTAAACATTTTCTAAATGCTTTTTTATATTTTTACATTTTTTGTTTTTGTGAAGCGCCTCGTGATTTTTATCTTGAGAGGTGCTATAGAAACGATATTTTCTTCTTCTTCTTCTTCTATTCATAATCATATAATCCAACTAAATTTAGAAATAACTCGACAGCCAGATTTGTGAGTCGATACACTCAATTATACTATTAAAGTATTTGTGGGCTTCACATTGTTTAGTTCCAGTAAATAGAGGAATAAGATAGTTGCAAGAGTATTTTGTGGACTATTAATACAAGAAGGATGCACAAAGCTTTGTGTTATGGCTAATTCTGTATCAGATCATTTATATAGACTATTTTGGGTAATTAAAAAAGATAAACGTTATGCTAAAACCTGCAATGCAGTGTTAATTTACTGGGGCATTCACACAAGGAGCCAACAATAGCAGATTTGCTCATTCTGAGGATTTTATTTAGCTTTAGGACATGAATAAAGAGCTGCAAGGCTTCACTCTACTCCTCTTTCCCAGCTCCTCCCCCTTGGGATTCTCCTCAGGAGTGTTGTCTTCTCTTTTTTACAGAAGGTGCATTTCCACCTCTGTTTATTCCTTATGAACCTTAACACAAACTGCCAATAAAGGGAATGAAGCTGATTAATAAGGCATCACAGTGTGCGCCAATCAGACCCACCTGGTGCCCAAGAGCACCTGGCTGCGGCCGCTGTGGTTTCCTTGACACCCCCAACACCCCCCCCCCCCCCCCCAATGTTGTGTTTACAATTCCAGTTTTACTAGTCGCCATTTACAGGTTTTTTAATTTAAGTGTTGTCTTTGAAATTCCCTCCCCCTGCTACTATATATATGTTCTCTTTACAACTATACAATGGTGTTTTCATACACAATGTTTCCCCAATACAGTTTTTTTCTAATTCTGCGCAAATATAACAAAAGAAAACAAGCATGCTGTTGAAGGCCACGGTAAGTTCCACGGTGTCAAAAAATGCCTCCAAATGAAGTGCTTGTCAAAATAAAACGACTACCTGTGTATCCGGCTAATTTGGATATGAAATTACGGATTATCAAAGTGCACGTAATACTTATTTATATAAATTGTCCTTCTAAATTTTATCGCAGGTCTATCTACGCTTGGTAAAAATCCCAAATCCAAATGTGCAGAATGGAGTACGTATGGCATGCATTTATTTAGAAGGTGACTGTCTTCTGGTGAAAACCCCGTGACTTCCGCATAGCTTGACAGCGTCACCAATGCTCCTGAATGTCCAGCTCAGTCTCCGACTGTAGATTAGAAAGACGGCGCTTTGCTAACTTAACGGAGCTGGTAAACTAAAGCTTCCACTAGAAGAAAGGCTACTTTGTAATACCTCAATATACTCAGCGAACCGTCTCCGCGAGAAAATGAAGAGGCGCATACCACTTGGTTTTGTTCTGGTGGCTTATTTCTGTTCGTGCTCGGCGTTTTATCTTCCGGGTTTAGCCCCTGTGAGTTTTTGTGAGAAAGTTAAGGATAACGAAGAATGCGAGGTAGGTTTAAGTCTGACGAATCACAATTCTTGGAAACTGAAGTATAATTTTCTCTTTTAGGTTATGTTGGCTTTTTAAAAATGTTTTCTGTAGTAGTTGTTTGTCAGTCGCCCTCTAGGCCTCGGCTACTACCTGGATGTAGGACACATACACTCACAAACTTTGGCATATTTATTGCTTTTCAAAAAATATTTACACTTATAGTTTGTCGAAAGAGTAAATATGTTGTTGTTTGTGCCTTTTTGGGGGTTTTGCGTCTTTGGCCTGTCATCTTACCTTAAGATATATTATTTTAGCCGTTTCAAGGAGGGAGATGACGTCGTATTTTAGCCACCGCTGGACTCTTGTTTGTTGGAGATGTCCAGGAAAGTCGGATGAAAAATGAAACAAGTTCCGCTTCAATATTTGTAATCAAGAGTTTGAGCTGTTTTTCATATTTTTTAAACGCCTGTTAACAGTTTAGAAACCCATCACTTAAAACGAGTTTGCTATTTTTAACCGTCCTGCTGTCTATTAGGGTACGTTTTATTTTACCCAAACGTGATAATTCGAGTTCATGTCGTTCACAGACAGAAATTCAGCTGTTCGTTAATCGCTTGGACTCAGTGGAGTCAGTTCTGCCTTACGAATATGATGTGTGAGTAACAAATTAACCTCGTTTTTCTTGTTATCTTCCTTCAAAGACACATTTTCTGCGTGATTGTCTCTAAATCACGAATAACAATCTCTCTCTGTTGAAGGTTTGACTTTTGCAAAGACGAGAAGGAGAAGAGACCCTCTGAGAACCTGGGACAGGTATTGTTTGGGGAGCGAATTGAGTCATCACCATACAAGGTGAGTGCTTTTGTGTTGATCAGTGTCTTGACACTTATCTCGCGTCTTTTCCATGTAAAATGCTTGAGTCAGTCCTGCTTCTTACAGTTCAAGTTCAAGTCAGCTGCCACTTGTCAGCCAGTATGCACAAAGACGTACAAGAAAGACAGCAAACTGGATGCGGCCAAACTGGACTTTCTCAAGATGGGAATGCAGCTGAATTATCAGCATCACTGGTTAGCTGACCTTACTGTCATCTGATATTTTTTAAACATCTTTGATTACTTGTTCAAAGCTGTTAGTCCGAGTAAGTTGACACGTTACAAATTGTAGTGGAGAGAGGCGACTACTGTCATGTAGCAGATTTGGTAGTCCAGTGGTTAGTGGGCTGGGCTGGGATGCAGTTTTGCGCAGGTTTACATCCTGGTCTCAGCAGTAACGTTTTTTTCTTATTTTTTTCACTGCACTTGCCAGCAATGTTTTCAACCCTTTATTGGTAAACTGTTTAAAAGTAAGGACTAATCTGTTTTTTTTTAGCTTCATTAGTTTATTTAGCCAGTTTGAGTCCATGTGAACAGAGTAAATCAATCAGGAAATAATGAATAAAACTAAAATATACAACACAAAATCTGCTTCAGCTCCCTAAAGAAATTACTGCTGACACTACTGGGCTTTGAACCCATGTGATGTCAGCACATGGCAAGACTGAGATGGCGGACAGATGCCTTAACCAATGGACTGCCATAGCCAATACAGCAACTGACTCACCTAAGACGCATTAAGAGGCATGCTTTGTTGGAGCAGAGTTTCACTGAAACCGTTTTCTTTCTGGGTATAAAGGCTAACATAAATGACTCATATTTATTATAAATGGCATCTCAATAGTGCCAACAGTAATATTTTATTATACTGCATACATTTTCTTTCAAAGGTTTAAAATGGCATGATACAGAACCTTTAAAACCGGGCACTTTTTTCCCCCAGGATCATTGACAACATGCCAGTGACATGGTGCTATGATGTTGAAGATAATCAGAAGTACTGCAACCCTGGCTTCCCCATTGGCTGCCTTGTCACAGATGGTGGTATAGCTAAAGATGCTTGTGTTATTAATGTGAGTTTTTTATTTTATTTTAACATCTTAAGTGGTTTTCAAACTGAAAACCTTTGCATTTCTGCAGGGATTTTATAATGCTTCAACTGCTAATAAGCAAGGGGTTTAATTCTTCATGTCATTCCAAGTAAAGAATAAAGTTGCATTGAGTGTTTACAGTAAATCAATCCAACATGTACAGTTTCCTCCTGGCTGCCGTGACTGTGAAAGGCTGTTCTCCTGAGCCGCGGTACAGCTAAAGCTAACAAGTCATTCTTGAACAGCCAGTAAAACTTGAAAAGCAAAGTGTTGACCCTTTTCTCTGCAGCACAAGAATGAGAACGAGAGTCTTGGACAGACATGAATACTTCTAGTTGATAAGCACTTTAAAGTCTCATGGAATAAGAATACATTTTTATTTTATTCAGTCTAAACATTAGAAGCAAGTTTACCTTAAATTTCGACCCCTTTTTAAACAGTTTATTATAGTATAGATTTTATATTGGTGCCTCTCAAGTTACTCAGTAAATCCATTATATGAACCAATAAAGTTGGTGTGTTAAATGAAAAGGATCTTGGAAGACTAATCTGCTCCTTATTAACCCTTTTCAGGCCGAGTTCAACAAGAAAAACACATTTTATGTCTTTAACCACGTTGACATAAAGATCTCCTACCATAGTGGAGAATCAGAGGGTTGGACTGGCGATCGCCTGGTTGCTGCCACCCTGGAACCAAAGAGGTGCATGTTGAATACTAGTACATGGACTACTTATTGTTTGTAACATTTAAACAATATTTATAATAAATATTAAATATTTTTTTTCACTACAGCATCAAGCACGCTGTTGACAAACCCCCAAGCTGTGATAATGGTAGCCCGATGGAAGTCCCAGTAGAATTTAAAGAAGATGTTTCAATCACTTACACCTACTCTGTCACCTTTGTGGTAGGCTTTTAAATCATGTGATATGTTTCTATGAGAATTTGTCAAACCAAAGTCATTTATGCCTTCTTTTCATTCTTATAGGAGAATAATGACATCAAGTGGGCCTCTAGGTGGGACTACATCCTGGTGTCAATGCCCCACACCAACATCCAGTGGTTTAGGTCTGAAGATTTGTCTCTACAGAATTTTCTCCTGGAACGTCTCCTGTGGGTGTTATATTTGTTGAAGAAAAAGATGTGTTGTGTTTGTTTTCCAGCATTATGAACTCCTTGGTCATTGTGCTCTTCCTATCTGGCATGGTTGCTATGATCATGCTGAGAACCTTGCACAAGGACATTGCCAGATACAACCAAGTGGACCAGGTAAAGTCATCTTTTAATGGCCTGATTATAAAGTGGATAAAAAGTAAACCTTCATTCAAAGTGGGGTTATTAGATTTGCCAAAACCAGAAAATACTTGGGACAGTTTATTTATTTATTTTTTGCACAGCTGACTGTAAATCACTGTCACCAAAGTATTTTTCAAACTAGCTGCTTCATTTTTGAGAGAGCTGCTTTTTAGTAGCTTGGGTCATATTACTGATATTTTTTTGTTATCACTACTAAATATTTAAACCATAGGAAGAATGACTATCTTCATATTATCACAAGTGCTTTTAAACAGGTGTTTTTATTCACACACACACACGCGCACGCACGCACGCACACACACACGCACACACACTTTATAAGTAGACTGAAGCAGATTTCTAGGTATGAGACGACTAAGCCTGCCCCAGAGGTTATGACAGGATAACTGCCATGTGTGTGAAGTGGGAGTGGCTCAGGCAGCACACCTACTTTCAGTGGAAGTTCTTCAGCTCATTCTGCTTCCTATTTGAATTGTGAATTCTAAAGAGGAACAGAAGGAATGTAACAAGAACATTTTTGAGCCATTCATGGTCAGCTAATGAGGTTGCTTCCAGATGAAGCTTCACTTGAAGACCACTGATATTTATCAGGGCACATTCACTAACATTTTTTTGCTTCACAAACTGCCAGTGACATTGCCTCGCTTACAGTTCTGTTTCTTCAGATTAGTTGTGTCGGTGCCGCAGGATAAGACCATTTTTATCTCGCTGTAGTTTCATGTTACTGGTACTAATGTTTTCTCTGCTTATATTTAACCACATTGAGAGTGGCATCTTTTCCACAAGCCACATGTTCTCATCTAGCTTTTTCACCAATGGTGCTACATCACTTTCTTACCATAGATTTTGTTCTCAGTGGTCTTCATTTATTATGTTTTAGGTGTCTCTCCATCACACCTGATTTGACTAATTGGTGGGCCTAATCAGTTTAGGAACAGGTGATTAAGCCGTTCAATCAGGTGCAGGGAAACTACTAAAACATGGAGGATGATGGTTCTGGTGAAACAGGATTGGACACCACTACTGTAGATTAGAAAACTTGGTCAGTGCAATGGATGATGACGGGTAAATTTAAAGAGAAAGTTAAGTAATAAACAGTCTTTATTTTAATTACAATTGATCACTGTTGAGTTTCACATGCAGGCTGAATGTGGAAATGGTTTTCTACCCCCATGTCCTGCATTAGCCACCATAGAAATAAGACTGGGGAAACAGTTGGATTAAAAATCCAGGTCGGTTCAACATCACGCTGAAAACTAACAATCATGTGTGAATGGATGAATGATGCACTGTAGTGTAAAGCACTTTGGAGTCCTCTGACTCTGAAGGGCAAGTAAGGGTCATTTATCATGAACTCACCCATCTTGGCTCGGAAGTCTGTTTTTGATTTAGGGACCAGGAAACAGCCAAGTGCATCTAGACTAGTATAAGCTAACTGTTAGCATTAGCAACTCCACAACACGGCAGAGCTCCTTCAGGCTTGTGTTATTTGTGAAGATAAAACATCAACATTGTAAAGCAGATTCAGTGGTAGAGTCGCATTACTGTTAGCCAATCTGAGGAGAGATATCCAGAAATAATGTAACTCCAAAACCTGCCGTCTTCTGCCTCCCCCTGCTCCGTCCATCTTCTACATCCTGAAACAGGAGCACCAGAGTTTTTTCCACAGAAATCGACTCACAAGACATTCATTTATACTAGAGATCACTGCAAGTGTCTTGAAAAAACAAATGAACTTGTATTTTTTCCTCTCATTGTTCTGATGACTTGGTGTTCTGGTAATTTTCATGAACTCATTTGGTTTCTTGTGTAACACAGGCATGCAAATACTTTCTACTGTAAACACTTTGATTACTATTGAAAAATTATTCTTTTTAAAAATTTGAAATACGTTTCTAGAAATGATTACAAATTGTGATTGAGTTGTTAGTTTTGAAGTTGGATAAACTGGCGGTGTCATTGTGGTTTCCAAGGGAAACAAATATCTATTGATGCCACTGCAAATAAGTACATAATTATAAACCGCTTTTAAAATTACTTTTGATAATAATAGTTGTTGTTGAGGTATAAAAGTCACTGGGAGAGATTTTAATGTTTCTAATCCACCTAGTAAATAAACAAATCATAAACTGAAACATTTTGATGTTGGGTTTTAAAGGTGAACTTTTTTTTCTCTTGGCAGTAATGCATTTTGCTGATCTACATGTGTGGTTTTGTGGCTTATGCTTTCAGTCTGCAATGTTGAATACCACCCAGCACGATGAGTGCACTGTACCCCAAATTATCAATATTTTGTTACATTTTACAGGAAAACTTGATTAAGATTCCACCGGCCAAGGAAAAATCTTCTCTACCTTATGTAAGCGTAATGCAAGCTATTCCAAAAATGTTTGTTTTAATTAAATCAGGTGCTTGGGTGTGTATGATTGTAGTAACCAGGTATGTGTGTGTAAGAAATGTAAAATGTGGTGTGAAAGTTTGCAATTGGGAGTAAAAGGTAAAGAATTAAACCAAGTTAAAAGCCTTTTTTTAAGGAGAAGTGAAAAAAGTGTCCACACCAGATTTTACATCTTTGGTAAACCAAGTCTTCACTTCTTTTTGCTTTGCTAGCAGGTGTCAGTTTTTAAAGCAGCAGCAGCAGTTGCTGACTGGTGGTTGGTGAACCTTTCACTCTTAGAATTTTCAACATGTCAAATCAATGTTAATTGACCGTCCGGGCTGCCATCTCTTCACAGGAGGATGCTCAGGAAGAATCTGGGTGGAAGCAGGTACACGGGGATGTTTTCCGTCCCCCCAGGAAGGGAATGCTCCTCTCCGTGTTCCTTGGACAGGGCACACAGATCTTCATCATGACCTTCATCACACTCTGTAAGTTCCATTAAACCTTATGTAGAACACTCACTGATGTTGCTTTTGTTGCAGAGTTACGCTCAATTCATGGTTCACAGTCCACTTGATCTTCCACAAGGCAGTGTGCAGCCCAGAGGTTTGGGAAAGCGGTCAGGAGGTGGAAAAACAGCTAGGACTCTTATTTCGATGAGTTATTGTTTAAGGTTTACTATCATCTCAGATTAGAGTTATCACACAGAGACTACAAGGACACAGTGTGTTGAATTTATGGTGGGATGTTGTTCACATTATTCCAAATAGACAAACAATAAACCAACCAGTGCATTATAAGTGTGAACTTGTAGAATTAGAATACAAACGTTGTGGTGCAGCTGAATCCCAAAGGGTTTAAATTGGGAGTTCTGGAAGAGCCAGATGCATCAGTCGAACATGTTCATAGCTTTTCATCTTGTGGTGTCACTTATTTATAACTACCTTAATTATTTCAGTCAGGAGGTCAGTCTGACATGCTATTTATCTTTATGTGAGATAAACTGTCAGCAGGGCGACGTGTGACCTTGACTGCTGTGATCTGATATCAATTCCACAGTTATGTAGGGTTGGAAATGAAACGTTTCTTCTTGAAGGTGGCTTCTTGGAATACCCTAGATGGACATTTTGGTATTGACCCTTTGCACCGATGTCGCCTAATCACGTGGGTCCACCATGCTGGACGGCAAAAGCATGTAAACAGTGAGCGACACGAGTACTAAACAAAGGGAAAAGTAGAGCCTGAAATTGTTTTTGCTATCAAAACAAAAACAAAACTCCTCCAGCATTCCTTCAGCTAGTTCATGCCCAGTTCAGTTATCAGAAGAAGTAGCGCATCTAGCCGGGGCTCATAGAGAGCGGTGTGTTAACTAGGGATGCACCGATCAGGTTTTTTGCTGCCGATCACCGATACCGATATCAAAGAATGCTGATCACCGATACCGATCACGTGGATTGGCCAGAAATTTTCTACAACATTATAATGAGTGCTACAAACTACATAATCTGGGAATAAAGGAAATGCAACCTAATCTAAAATGGTCTGTATTGGGTTGTCACGGTGTGAAAATTTAATCTCACGGTTATTGTGACCAAAATTATCACGGTTTTCGGTATTATTGCGGTATTTTTTTTAAACGTGCTACATTTTCACACAATTAAATAAACCCTGTATGTCAGGAAATATTGTCCTCAGTTTGTGTCTAAATTTTGCCTAAAATGTGTTATTTTGTAATTATGTTGTTTATTTGTTTACATTTTTCCCCTTTAGTCTTTAAAATACCAATATTTGCCCATAACTTCTTATTTTATGTCTGTTTGATGTCATCATTTTAAAAATATTAGATCAGATGATACTCAGTACTCAAGTAACCTTCTAATCAGATACTTTTTTACCCTTACTTGAGTAATCCGTATATCAGGAGAATATCATCCTCGGTTTGTGTCCTTCCAGTGAGCTTTGCAGATGTGGGAAAATGTCATCAGGCAGTAATCGCTGTTAAATTCATAATTATTCTGGGAGAGAGACCAACTCTTATCTGCCCCTGGGAGCCCCGTAACGCATAGCATCATTTCAACATGGGGGTGTCCTCGACACGGTTTATATGCAGGTAGCAGGCGCTGCGGCTGCTTTATATAGCGACTCGTTGCATTCTCCCTCAACCCAATTCCTCGGATCACGCATTTTAGCTAAAACGCTAACGTTAACTTGCCTTGCGTTGACTGTAGAGTTGTGGGTGATGGTCACGCAGATGTGTCATGAGATTTGAAGCGTTGCTGCCTTTCACAGACACTTTTTCTGCACGTGCTGCAAACAGGATAGCCGTCTTCTATCAACTCCCTCGGCATTCTTCAAATATCTAAAAGATGCCCGTACTTCTGACTTTGTCTTCTTTGAGGGATAATAAATGTCCTCCTGAGCGCTGCCGTCTCCTCCTTTGGCCATTATTTCAGCTTTAGCTTCAAGAAAGTTTTGTTGTAAACAACGAAGTGCGCATGTGCCGCCGGCAACTTCAGCCGATGATACGGTGGCTGGTAAGGGTCACCGCGCCTACACCGTAGCCACGGTAAACCCACCAAGATAATATATTTTTTTAAAAACAAGACGGTTATTATTATTGTCAACTTTTTTTTTACCGGGGTTTACCGCTACACTGGTTACCGTGACAACCCTACCTGATCGGTTTGCTTTGATCTATTTTGAAAATTCCGATCAAAACCGATAGGGGCGCTATCGGCCGATTACGATCAAATGCCGATCCATCGGTGCATCCCTAGTGTTAACTAGCTTACCAACGTTAGCTTACGTTCTCTCTGCAGCTGTTCACCGATGTAAACATGTTGCTGACTTTGCCTAAATTCACCCCTCTGGATTTATAACCTTATGTTATAAACAGCGTTTCACTTCACACCAAAGCTGATTTTTAAAAAGTCCGGATCCCTACCAGCTTCTGTTGCTGGTGGTGTTACCGGGTTCAGCTGCTGCTCTCACACCGGAATGAGAAGATCTCTGAACGCCGACGCTCATATAAATAAATAATGTAATTTTAACAAACGTAATCATACATTGGAGCTTTAATATTAATAATTATCTCGCTTTACACTACAGTGGACGGCGCGCATCCTGTCGCTGCATTTCATCTCCATCAAAGTTATTAAAAAAAAAAGAGTTGAGTTTACATCCTTGTCTGTTAGTGCAGCCAACCACGCAGCAAGCTAAAACCATTTTACTGTCAAATCAACTAAAGAAAAGCAATAAAAGGATACAAACTGGCTTGTTTTGACTAGCTTTACTGGAGTTTCAACGGGTGTAAACGGTCTTTTTGCCGTCCATCATGGCGAAGGGGTCAGTCGGTCACAGGAGTGGCGTGACGTCACGTCCAAAGGGTCAATAGGAGGGTCTTTGTTGACATATGTTTTCATCTTTGTGCACATGTGCGAGTGGGTGGGTACACAAAATGGCTTGCTATTATTATGCGATGTAAACTGAGTTTGCGGGTGAAATCCCTGATATATGAACACTTTACCGTCTAAAGACAGGAGGAGGTTTAGAGAGAAGCTTAAAATCTGTTTTGAAGACAAAATTAAAGTTATTAAAAGCTCGTATGAGCTCTCAGATGACGGAAAATGATGGTTTGATGCACCAGTGTTTTTTTTAACAAACCTTCAGGGGAGATATTTATTCCTATTCAACAGAAAGCCCTGTGCTCTTGACTCTTAAAAAAATTAAGGCTTTCAAACGTCTGGAGGCCTACAATTATTTTGATTTAAGGAAAGTTGAGCCGTTCTCTTTAGAAAACATAAAGCGGTGGTCATGCTAATAGCATCAGTTAGCTCCAACAACCGTCACAGCATTGCTTACATCACCTGCTGGTGATGGCCAAAGAAAACTGATAAATTCTCACAGCAACTGCGAATCTGGTTATGTTTTAATTAATCTGTGTCCTTATTTGTTTATTGATGATCGCAGGTTTAGACACCTGAATCAGAATGCAAAAACATAACAATGTGGATTTAAAATACATGAAGATGAATGTTTTTAAAACGTAAACTTCTCTAACAAATACTTAGTCACAAGGACTTGCCGTGGAATTAAATGAGCCTCACAAACTGTTCGTTGTTGCAGGAGTCCAGGCTTTCTTCGGAGAGTTTGTGTCACTTCCTATCGTCTTTTGTACTTTTGCGGTCGTTTACAGAGGAAATTCCAATAAAACTTTATCAAGCCTCCCACAGGCCGAACAATCAACCACACAGCAAGAAAGATCGATCAGCTTCGCTGAATCCTCGTCCAAACATGCAAAACAATCCAATTATAGGCAAAATACGCAGTTTCTTACCATATGCACTCCCATGATGTAATGCGAGAAACATAAACACTGACGTCACAAAACATCCTCCTATAATTTACACTAGTTTTCTCTGATCTTGTTTCTTTCAAGGAAAACTACAATTTGTGGAGAGCAGATCGTGAGATTTGGCTTATGTTCATAATCAGATTTGATCTCCTACTCAGAAATGAGTAATAATCTGTAAACAAGTTTCATAATTATCACTCAGATTTTATACAACATTTTTTTGAGTCTATGTTAAAGTATTTTAGAAATGGTTTGTTTCATCCGTCCGTCTGTCCATCCAATTTCTTCTGCTTATCCTTAGTTGGGTCACGGGGGCAGTAGCCTAAGTGGAGAGGCCCAGACTTCCCTCTCCTCAGCCACTTGGGCCAGCTCTTCCTAGGGAATCCCAGGCTTTTCACCCTATCTCTAAGAGAGAGCCCAACCAACCTGTGGAGAAAACTCATTTCGGCCACTTTTATCCAAGACCTCGTTCTTTCGGTTCCTACCCAAAGCTCGTGACCACAGTTGAAGCGTAAATCGAGAGCTTCACGTTCCGTCAGACCGGTACAATGCCCGCATCACTGCAGAAGCAGCGCTGCGATGGTTACAATGTCACTCAAATGTATTACTTTTGTATTTCTGTGAAAATAATGACATTTGATTGTATGAAAGCATGAAATCTCTTTCTCCTCTGCAGTCCTGGCCTGTCTGGGGTTCCTGTCTCCTGCCAATAGAGGAGCTCTGATGACGTGTGCTGTGGTACTCTGGGTCCTGCTGGGTACTCCTGCTGGCTACGTGTCTGCACGTCTTTATAAAAGTAAGTGCTCTTTATTCCTACTTTCTTCACTTTTTTTGTGAAGTGATTTGAAAAAATGCCTTTTAATATGTAGTGTTTTAACTGCAGAACATACTGATTCAGAGGTGTGAATCTTGACTAATTTGCTGAAAGTTCACCTGGATATTTTTGAGATTGAGCCAAGTCTGAAAGCAGTTCAGAGCCCAGGCTGCCTGCCTCACAGGGTTGACTTCATTTTTGCTCTAATTCGTCGAGGTCCGCTGTTGACATGTCAGCACACCTGGTTTGCGCTGATGTATTCGGTCCACTTTCCTTCCCTTCAGTGTCAGTCTGATGACCATTCATACTGTAGATCGAATGTTATCTGGGCCCTGGGTGTGTGACTATGTTTTGATGGGTGATCTGAATTCTATCAGATGTATAAATATGACATGTGTATAACTTATTGCTTTATGCAGGTAAAAACGTGTAGTGGAGATAAATCTCCTTACATTTTAGTTTTTAAACCCATTGCTTTGTTTTCTTGCTTTTATTTGACTTATTTTCCTGTCCTGTTTCTCATCTTCCTGCATCTCTAAATTCTCCATAAAACTGCTGCCTGGCTTCTTACTTTTTCACCTCATTAGTTACTTTTGAACTAAGTAGATCAAAGGGATCTCCTGACAGCAAAGCAGAGTGCACGTTTCGATGCTGTGTCAGTGAGGTGAAATCGCTGAGGTGACGAGCTCCGCAGTAGTGGAGTAGTAAGAAACCACCCTGGACAGAGAGTAAAAATGTGGACATGTCTGGGGAAAAGAGGACGTATGGTCACTCTATCCTACAAACCACCAAATACAAAAATGAGCAGCCAACCTCTGAGCCACGGCTGCACATGAAACTGTCTCAGGAAACGGCCCAGACAAAGCCATCCGAGATCTGCAGGTGGCGACGGGGCTGCAACGTCACAATATCGGACACAGTTCAGAAAAAACTCAGCAGATTCCTGACAGATGAGCAAGTTTAAATAATGGAGAACATTAAAAATGACCCATAAAAAATTACTGTCCATTAAAAGATGAAGTGTGAAATTTTACTCTGCATCCTGTTTCTGTTTTTAAATGACAAACTATTATTCTGTTTTTCCTGGTATGGACCCTATAATTCAGTTGATCTATTAGTGACAGTATTGAGTGCTTACTCCTGTACTATTAGTCATACACACACACACACACACTCTCTCTCTCTCCTTTCTCTCTTTCTCTCTCTCCTCTCTTTCTCTCTCCTCTCTCTTAAATAAATCATCCTTCCTTTTAACAGACCAAACCGATAACACTAAGCTGTGTCATTGTTTCTCTCATGCTGATCTCATTCTCGTCTCTCCTTATCAGCTTTTGGAGGTGAAAAGTGGAAAACCAACGTCTTACTGACGGCGCTTTTATGCCCAGGGTATGTTCACTAACCGGACTGACTTAGGGAGTCTTTAAGTCATCTCATATTTCTGTAAAATGTCTACTCTCCAGGGCTGAATCCAGTCTAGCTTAGCACAAATGTGTTATCCTTCTCATGTTTCATCTTTACTCGTGTCATCTTCGTCTTCCTTCTTCTTTAGGATTGTGTTTGCTGACTTCTTCCTAATGAACCTGATTCTTTGGGTGGAAGGATCCTCAGCAGCAATTCCCTTTGGAACTTTGGTGGCCATTTTGGCCATGTGGTTTGGAATATCTGTGCCCCTCACCTTCATTGGTGCTTACTTTGGATTCAAGAAAGCTGTGAGTTTGATCCTATCAGATTTGTTGTAGTTACAAAGTCTAATTTTAGAGAAAACAGGTATTTTTGGTGCAACATCTAATACCCATTTTTATGCTCGTGCAGGCAATTGAGCAGCCAGTTCGAACAAATCAAATCCCTCGTCAAATTCCCGAGCAGTCCTTCTTCACTAAACCTATCCCTGGTATCATAATGGGTGGGATCCTGCCCTTTGGCTGCATCTTCATTCAGCTTTTCTTCATTCTTAACAGCATTTGGTAAGAGGACAATGGGGCGTTTGTCCTGAGCCTCATTATTTTGAATGTCAAGATGAATAACAGCTTTGTTCTTGTTGCCTCATATTTCACAGTAACTGTTTGTATTTTAGGTCTCATCAGATGTACTACATGTTTGGATTTCTGTTCCTGGTTTTCATTATTCTGCTCATCACCTGCTCTGAGGCCACAATTCTGCTGTGTTACTTCCACCTGTGTGCAGAGGTACCTGAATGCCCAGAGTTAAGCTTCTTGATTTTTTTTTTTGTATTCTAAAAAATAATTTGTCTTGTGCATCAAGGACTACCATTGGTGGTGGCGTTCCTTCCTGACCAGCGGCTTCACTGCGGTCTACTTGTTTGTTTATGCTGTGCACTACTTCTTCTCAAAGTTGCAAATCATTGGAGCGGCCAGTACTATACTGTACTTTGGATACACCATGATTATGGTCCTCATCTTCTTCCTCTTTACAGGTGAGAATTTATCTTTTGATATTTTAACTATATACCGTAAATCCTCTAATACAGGCCGGTATTCAATTAAAGGCCGGGTCTCCAATTTTGGCCGGTGTCAGAGTCGGCGGAGGTGAATAAAGGCCGGTCTCTTATTGTGGCCAGGTGGAATGTGGTAACAAGCAAGTACGGGGGGCGGTTGTGTTATCGTCTCACTTTTGATTTGCCAGTGATAGACCGCGAGGGTAACTTTAACCGTGCGGAGACAAGAGGAGGCTGTGCCAGCTTGTCGGTACTGACACGCGATCGTTCATGTCGGTTCATTTCCTTTAAAGATTTCTGTCTTTTATTTGCGCCTGATGTGTTTCGCTGCATGCTGTGGAGCGGGGCACATCAGCTTGTCCTCCGGTGCGCCCGCCAAGCACGGAGCACTCCGCTGTTTTTGCGGTCGGTAGATCTTTTAGAATTGCAGTTCAAAGGTAACTCATGAGGTGAATATATATGAACCCAGGTAGCAGTTTCTCTTTAGGATTGAGAGGAGATGCAGGAAGATAATAAACAGGCAGGACAGAAAAATAGTCAAATAAAAACAAGTTAGTTTTTGTACCTGGTGGTTGCAACAAACAGACACCATTGAAGGTAATCACAAGTGAGGAACAGAAAATGAAGTAATTATTTTAATGTTTAGAGCAGCAGGAACTCCGAGAGGCTGCAGGCGCATCAGTGAGTTTGCGGCTGCTGCGCAGGGGGAGGGGGTAGAGGGCTGAAGCAGAAACTACCGTTGTTAAAAGAAATGTTTAACTTTGAAAATGTGGGCGCAATTTTGTCAAAAACTCCAGCGAACCATTAGTTCATTTTGCTCAAATAGAAATAGAGGCCTGCCTCTAATACTGGCCCTCCTTCCAATAAAGGCCTGGAGCTTGATGAGCTTCAGTCAAATACAGGCCCGGGCCTGTACTAGAGGATTTACGGTATATAATTTTTATTTTTTGACTTTTCAGTCAACAGCTGACAATATTGCCTCAGTAATATCTATTGGATCATATATGGGGTTGTAAACAAAGGCATGCCAACACTGGTTATGATGATAAAAGGTATTTGAAGGAATTTTTATTCTTTAAGTGGGGAAATATGTTGGCCTGTGAAAGTAAGAATTGTTGTGGACTGTTTTATTGGAGGACATTGTTTAGAGCCTTGTGGATGTAAGAAGACAGTTTTTGTTTGAGATGGCTCTGTTCTGTCGATATGAGGTTTTGAATAGTAAATTAGAATATCCAAGTCTGTGTCTACAGATGGTGTGCCTAACCCTGGTCCTCGAGATTCCACATCCAGCATATTTCTGATGGGTCCCTGTTTCAGCACACTTGATTAGAATCAGTGGTGATTAACAGGCTTCTGCAGAACCTGATGAGCTGCTGGACAGGCGATTCAGCCACTGAATCAGCAGGAAAACACATAAAACATGCCGAGTTGGAGATCTCAAGGACCAGGGTTGGGCACTCTACAGTTATGGTCATGTCTTTGGTTGGTATTGGAATTCTAGCTTTCTACTGGTTTGTAATCTGTATATTATTTACATAGAAAAGGTGCTGCAATAAGACTGATTTAACATAGAATTAGGGCTTCACAATATATCGAAAAATTATCGTTATCGGGATAACAGGACGTGCGATAGGCCCATCGCAAAGCACGTCCACAAAAACGGCGAAAAATATTTGGTTCAAACATTTCCATCCGTGTCATACATCAACTTTTTGTAAACCAGCTCTGTTTTTTTTATGCGGAAGTATTATTTGACCAATCAAATGTAGCCCTTCTGATATGCGGTCAATCAGATGGGTCTGTTCACGTAATAACACCCGCCCCCTACATAGACTGTTAGGATGGAAAGCAACACCCGAACTGAGTTAGCGGCGCCGTTCCCTTGTTCGTCATGCTAGCTCAGAGCAACTAACGCACTTTGTGCTGAGGTTTCTGGATTCAGCGCTGCTTTCAAACGTGAACGTGAGTCCTCTCGGTGTCGTTAATCATTTTTACCGGGCTGACTCCGACACGTGCCGGTGAACCAACCCACCTTCATGTCGCTAGTGTTCCACCGGGTGGTGATGTTAGCCCCAGGCTCTGGTTAGCTTCCAGCTAAGAGGCTACAGCACGCTCCTCCCAGTCCCACCCTGCTAAAGAGGGCCTGGAAAAGTTCACCCACACATCAAATAGATTTTTCATTTATGAGCTTTTATAACCTTGTTAATCAGGATAGTTGATTTGCTGCTGCACATACACTGTCAGTCAGAAGCTCTGCTAGCCGGTTATCTTAGAGGAGCTAGTTCAATTTGTTAGCTTGTTACCAGAATCATAGTTGCAGTTTCATCATCTGAGCTGCTTTTTAAGATCTAGGTAAACTTGTTCAATTTGGGGTTAAAAACAAACGTTTTCACATATTTTCCATGTAGTTTTTTTGCCAGTTCCTCTTCTGAAAGGTAGACAATTGTTTTTCTCTTTCCCTCAGAAAATCTTAATTTTCTCCTAGTTTGGCCCAGCACAGTTCACTTCCCAATTGCAGCAACAGCCTTATATCATAACCACATATGTGGAGAAAATGTTCAGTAGCAATGAGAGAATTTGCTGTTGCATGTAAGTGATGTTAACTATTATTTAACATTTAAACTTATTTTCTGATTTTTTTTTATTTATTCAAAAAACCCTGGTAAGGAATGTTTTTCTGTATTTGGAGCATCAGAAAAAGTTTTATGGTGGAGGTGATGTTTTAAAGTCACTGAGAAACTGCATGCATGCAGTTTGTTGTTTTGCTGCTAATACAATAGCAGGTGCAGCTGCTAATACAGTAGCAGGTGCAGCTGCATATTTTTTCAATGAAAATGTGATGTTGTAATGGAATTCATGCATTAGTTTTTGTTTGCTTTGAACCCAGAGCAGACGTCACACGCCAGACGACATCAACACTGCATACTTTAGTATTTGTTCATTTATCGTGAGTAATATCAATATCGCAATATTAAGCACTGTTATCGAATATCGCAGGTTTTCCTAATATCGTGCAGCCCTGCGTAGAATTTTGTCATCCCATCTGTGAGACTAATTCATTGGCATATAACATCGCCCTTAAAATAACAATTGAAGGGCTTGCCAATGTTCGATAAAATTGTCCCATCAGCCGACCTTTATTTTTTTAATTTTTACTTATTTTTGTATTTAACCACAATGGTCACATTGAGATTAACAACCTCAGTTTGAAGAGTCCTGGCCAAGAAGCAGCGAAAGATGGTCACAAAATTTCTCAGTTACACAGAAAGTTATGTGCAAAATTATAGAAGGCAGTTACAACACAGGGAATCCTTACAGGCAGAAAGACATGTAGTTTTTTTTATCAGTTGCTCTGTTTATTCAGACATATTTAATTATTGCCTCACTTTAGTAGCAGGATTCAGGATCCTGTTCTTAGAATAAACAGCAGGAAACGTTGTAAATGATAAATGAGAAAGTCAAACACTGGTTTCCCCATCAGGTAGTGACAACAGGGTCAGATTTAATTAAAGACAAGATTTCTTGGGTCACAATTCGAGTCTGAAGTTGAAGGAAAAACCAAATAGATTAATAATAATAATAATTATGTAGATTGTCTTTTGGTCTTAGTTGCAGTTTGAGATAAGTGATATTATCGTGGATTAGCCTGTGGTAAAACGGTACTTTAGCAGTTTTTTTGTTTTCATAATGTATTTGAATAAGACGATGACAGACTGTATCACGGCAATGGTATAAAACAATGTCACCCCCAACTGGTGTTGTACGTTTTATAGTAACAGTCTAGCGGCGCTGTTGAGCTTTCTGTTGCCAAAGCTTAATGAATTTCAGGCTGTGTGCAAAGGAGTATTAGGTTATAAATAAAGTGCAAATACTTGCCTAGACTGTTGCACAAGAATATCTGGCTCACCATGATGTCAGATAAGGAAGCTGGAATTATTCTGTATCTTCTTGTCACCACTGCACTGTTTGACAATGTCTGAAGACAGAGTTATAAGTAGCTGAGATGTCAAAGATTATCACCCTAAAGTAGCCCAAGGAGCAGGAAAGGATGATCAGTTCCCCTCCTTACTTCAAGTTCTGATCCTAATAATCCTAATCCCTGTCACTTCCCTTTTCAAAGTTTTTGTCTGTCACCTCATCCCAACTTTGGTCACATGGTAGTTTGGGCTTGTGCTCTTTAGCGTGTTCCCCTATTGAGCAGTCGGATAGGGTTTAATACTAAGATGAACCGATCCAGGATTTCCACCAATCAGGCTTTGAGAAGGAAGCTGAGCTCAGGCAGATATGTTTGTTCCTTGACTAAATTAAATGTGTTTCTTTTGCATACTATGAGGTTGTTCTGTTAACTCTAACAAAGGCCCCCATCCAAAGGCTTCCACTGGTCTGATGCTTACTAGCTGTTCAGAATATGTCTCAAACTTATCAGTTTGGACTTTTCAGTGTTTCCTGCCATCACAGACTTGTCCAATTGAATTTAGTGTACAAGTAACACAATAGAACAAACATACCCAACATGCTTTCATGTATTAATTAAATGACTCCAACCAACTATTTTTTTAGGAAATTATTAGGACCAAATGAGAGATGGTAGCATGTTTGAGGACACAATATTTGACCTAATGCTGCTTCCTTAAACCATTATTGTGCTATTATACTTTAATAAATAGAACATTATAGATTTTGTGCCTTTTTCCTTATTTGCTAAACTAACGGAGTATTTTAGTGGGATAATGTTTTGTTGTCAGTTGAATAATACTGTTGTTCATTTAAATATAGCATGTTATAGTGTGCTTGATAGATAAAAACTGTTATTTCAGTTGTTTCAAGACCTTTTTAGTAGAAAATATGAGAACAACCAAATGTGATAAAATTCAGAAGGAATTGGGTTGATTATGATTTTTATTTTACTGTTAAATCTGTAGAATAAACAAATATCTGTCTTGATAATTTAGTGTCAAGTAGATCTGACATTTTAAAAATATTATTTTGTGATTGTTGCTTGAAAAAGCAAGCATCTGAGTCCTGCCATCAGTAGTTATGTCATCCTAAATATCTTTGTCAACGTCAAGAAGGTTTGATTAAGTGTTCCTGGTTGGTTTTCATTCTTTTGTTTTAACTAAATCTGCTAAATCGTAAGATGGTAAAATTAAACAGCTAAACAGTGTTTTACGTTGTAAATGTGTTGTGTGCCACTTTCCTTTTTGGTAACCGTCTTGTCTTCTTTCTTTAGGGACAATTGGCTTCTTTGCTTGCTTCTGGTTTGTAAACAAGATCTACAGTGTGGTGAAAGTGGACTAGCGGCCTGAAGGATGGACTAACTTGTTGCTGCCCCAGCGCTGGGCTCCTCAGTGCTGCTGTGTAATAAAGTGGTCTGAGTAAACATGAACTGAATACATCTCATGTGATAAAAAATCCCACAGAGCAGAGCCCGTCCTCTTTTGTGCTTTAAACCTCTGTTGCTTTTTCTTTTTGATTAAATCTATAAGTTTGTGTTCACGGTGACTTGTAATATTTCGAATGGCGCCTTGTAAAATCAGTGGGGGGGTTCCAGTTTGAAGTTGGCACCTTGTGCCACTTATCTGCTGAAACGTTTAACTTTCATTTTCTAAAGAAAGTAAAATATTTAGCCATTTGTTGTTTTTATTTCTATTCTTTCAAAGCTAAATGTTCCTTTTTTCACGATCTGTTCAGTACTGAAGAAGTGTGTACATATATTGTATAGAGAAGGGAGAACTTGTGAGATAAAGATTGTCATCATTTTTTTTATTTTCATTAGAAGTTTTTCGTTTTCTTTTAGTTTTTAAGGTGTGAATTGGGCTGTAATTCTTTAAGTATCAACCTATATTGTAGTTAGAGCATATAAAACATCACTGTTTGTATCATACATGTCCATTTTGTTGAATTAAAGATTCATTAGAGTAGCAGGATCCAGCAGGCACAGGAGGCACATCGGTGTTGTAGATCTGCTTCAGTGTGTCGAGGGTGTGTTTGGCTACAGAGAAGATTAATCATAACATAATCAATGAGTTTACTGTTTAAATAAATGGCTTGTTGAGCTCTTAACTTAAACATTGCTGCTGTCTGCTTCAAGCAGCATGACGTCATCAAAGGTGATAACTTTACAAATAAAAAATTCAGAGAGAAAACTTTGTTTTTGGCCTCTTACTAATCATTCCCATTGTTAAAATGACTGTTTAGATGCAACACTGTTATTAACCATTGACTGTACAGTTCTTAGTTTCTAAAACTAATATTTGAATGTGAAGCTCAGAGTAATAAAGATGCTGTTTAAATTGATTATAAGTTGTTAGAATATTTTGATGACAAATGCAGTGAATTGTGTCACTTTATAATGATGATTCCGATTGTTTGGGTGGATTTATGTGTTAGATGTTGGCTCCATGAATAATATTAGTTTGGAATAATGGAGATGAGTTCTATTCAACCAAGCTTACTAAGAGCCATGGCAGGCATTAAAGTGGCAAATGTGCTTAAAACATTGTTTTCATGCCTTACAGCTATAAATATATATGTATATAAAAGAAAACAATGAAATGGTTCTCATGCATTTGTCTAAAACCTCTACCAATGTCACCATTTTTGGACCAAAAGCAACTTAGACCATTGTCTCGTTGAATTGCTGCACTTCCCTGGGTCCTTCCTTACGCTATTGCATATTTAGCAACAGAACAGCACTGGTGTAATATAATAGAGAAGGAGAAACAGCTGGCTGCGCTCACTTGAACCTTACGACAAACCATCAGAGTCTCAAAAAGAAAAACACAATTTGAGGTCTCGGCTACTGAATACCGGTGACTAGTGTTTAGCACCAACTCGTTTTCCTCTAGCATCGCAGGTTTCCAGTTCCAACAGAAGCATCTCAGGGAAGTTACCTGAGGAGAGGGGCGAGTGTTCCGTGACCATGGTTGCATTCAAAACCTAGCTTGTTTGCAGATTCCTTATAACAGGAAGAGTGTGGATTCATAAACAACTAATCCCAGTTTTATTGTATTATCTGCAACAGATAAGATACTAGTCCTTATGAACCAGTTCAAAGAGAACCACTTAATTTTAAGGCTTTGAAAAAAAAGCAGCTTGATCATTCATTGTAATTCAAGTAAAGTAAAACTCCTGTTAAATTTTGATGCATCAGTGGTTTCCAAAGTTGTGGTTGGGACCACACTATGGGTCACAGAGGGCTACACGGGATCTCTAGATGATTTCCAGAAATCGAAACAACATTGAAAAATAATTGCTGAAGCTATATTTTTAGTGTAATTTTTACAAAGACTCAACCAATTGTAAATAATTGAATATGAGCTGAAGCATGTTTCTGTATTACTTGAATTATCTAACCTTGGTGTTACCTTGGTTACCTGTAACCTTGGTCATGTTGGTGTTGGTGTTGCATGCCTTAACAGTCAGTATTTTGTAGTTCTGAAGCTGAAAAGTTTGGGAACCACTGTCCAACCCTTACAGGTAAAACTCGAACAATTAGAATATGGTGCAAAAGTTCATTCATGTCAATAACTCAACTTAAAAGGTGAAACTGATATATGAGCTAAGGAATCCAAAACACCTGCAAACGGTTCCTGAGCCTTTACATTGTTTCTCAGTCTAAGATTAATCACAGAAATAAATAGACTTTTGCAGGACAGTCTAATTTTTGTAGTTTCACCAGTATAGAATTGCAGCATCTGTCATTTACCCATTGCAAAATTATTCTTTTGTGTCCTCAAGGTGTCAAATCCAGTAAGCAATATAATTACACATGTGCACATATTTTAAATAAAATTTTCTTCTCAGTGTTTAATAAAAACAAAAAATTAATTCAAACACAAAATTCATCACAAAATGTTGGTGTTTTTAAAGAGAAAACTCTTTATTCCAGTTTGCTGAAATATACATTGTTCTCTAGGAGAGTCTGACAAGTGTGATTGTCAATTATAATGTCGGGTTTCTCCTTAACCTGCTGAATAAATTAAAATTCATATACAGGGCAGGTCTGATACTTAGTAAAATGTCTATCACAGTATTTTAGGAGAAATAAAATACACTAGGAGCACCCAGGCTCAGTCAGCTGAACATATATATATTTTCATATTTTACCAAAAATATACAAAAACATATAAAAACTGAGATTGAACACTTCTTTTTTAAAGTAATGCACTCAAAGCATACTTTCAACTCACTGAATTGAGATGAGTTATAATAAGCATACAACTTTTACAATAATATGGATTCTATCTGTGAGTTTTAAGTATTTTTTAAATGAAAAATACTTTATCAAGAGGTATCTTTACAAATCTACATGTGTTCAATAGAGAGTAAGAAATCAGTTACATAAGCTCTTCGGGCATGCAGCCTACTTCAAAGAATGGGTGCACAGAGTCCGTTGGAGTTATATTTTTATCACACGTTGCTCTCTGTGCACTGTGGTGTTCAGAGGAAAAAAAGCTGACATTACAAAAGGCAGCAAATGCTGATTCCAAATACGGCACGCTGTAGTAGGAGGTAAAACTCCCCCTAAAGTTACAGTAGGCTTTAGTTAGAGACAAACTAGAGCAGAGAGTTACGTTTACACGCTTGGCCATCCCGTCGGCGGGAAGGAGACACGGACATTTCTGTGTTCCCTACCTGACAGGCACAAATAATCAATTTTTCTTTTCTTTTTTTTTTTTTTGTTGAAGGCGCTTCGAGACTGAATGATGCAACACATTCACATACAGGTGCTGGCCAGTAAATTAGAATATCATCAAAAGGTTGAAAATATTTCAGTAATTCCATTCAAAACGTGAAACTTGTACATTATATTCATGCAATGCACACAGACCAATGTATTTCCGATGTTTATTACGTTTAATTTTGATATTTATAGGTGACAACCAATGAAAACATCAAATCTGGTATCTCAGAAAATTAGAATATTCTAAAGGCCAATGAAAAAATGTTTGTTTCTCTAATGTTGGCCAACTGAAAAGAATGAACATGAAAAGAATGTGCATGTATAGCACTCAATACTTAGTCGGGGCTCCTTTTGCCTCAATAACTGCAGTAATGCGGCGTGGCATGGACTCGATCAGTCTGTGGCACTGCTCAGGTGTTATGAGAGCCCAGGTTGCTCTGATAGTCGTCTTCAGCTCCTCTGCATTGTTGGGTCTAGCGTATTGCATCCTCCGCTTCACAATACCCCATAGATTTTCTATGGGGTTAAGGTCAGGCGAGTTTGCTGGCCAATCAAGGACAGGGATACCATGGTCCTTGAACCAGGTGCTGGTGGTTTTGGCACTGTGTGCAGGTGCCAAGTCCTGTTGAAAGGTGAAGTCTGCATCCCCATAAAGTTGGTCAGCAGCAGGAAGCATGAAGTGCTCTAAAACTTCCTGGTAGACGGCTGCATTGACCCTGGACCTCAGGAAACAGAGTGGGCCAACACCGGCAGATGACATGGCACCCCACACCATCACTGACGGTGGAAACTTTACACTGGACCTCATGCAACGTGGATTCTGTGCTTCTCCGCTCTTCCTCCAGACTCTGGGTCCTTGATTTCCAAAGGAAATGCAGAACTTGCTTTCATCAGAAAACATAACTTTGGACCACTCAGCATCAGTCCAGTCCTTTTTGTCCTTGGCCCAGGCGAGACGCTTCTTGCGCTGTTTCTTGTTCAAGAGTGGCTTGACACACGGAATGCGACACCTGAATCCCATGTCTTTCATGAGTCTCCTCGTGGTGGTTCTTGAAGCGCTGACTCCAGCTGCAGTCCACTCTTTGTGGATCTCCCCCACATTTTTGAATGGGTTTGTCGTCACAATTCTCTGCAGGGTGCGGTTATCCCTAGAGCTTGTACACTTTTTTCTACCACATTTTTTCCGTCCCTTCGCCTGTCTGTTAATGTGCTTGGACACAGAGCTCTGCGAACAGCCAGCTTCTTTAGCAATCACCTTTTGTGTCTTGCCCTCCTTGTGCAAGGTGTCAATGATTGTCTTTTGGACAGCTGTTAAGTCAGAAGTCTTCCCCATGATTGTGGTGCCTTCAAAACAAGACTGAGGGACCTTTTAAAGGCCTTTGCAGGTGTTTTGAGTAAATCAGCTGATTAGAGTGGCAGCAGGTGTCTTCTATATTCAGCCTTTTCAGAATATTCTAATTTTTTGAGATACCAAATTTGGAGTTTTCATTAGTTGTCACTTATGAATATCAAATTTAAATGTAATGAACATTGGAAATACATTGGTCTGTGTGCATTGCATGAATATAATGTACAAGTTTCACGTTTTGAATGGAATTACTGAAATATTTTCAACCTTTTGATGATATTCTAATTTACTGGCCAGCACCTGTATGTCACAGATTTACCAAGGTTAAACAAACTGAGATGAACACCACACTTTCACAATACCCTGAGTTTATAAATTGTGGTAACACTTTAAAATAAGGGTCCCTTTATTAACTTTACTTGGTGCATTATTAAGCGTTAATAAACAAAGGGTCCCATCCTGACATTGTTAAGGTTAGGACAAAGGGCCAGGGGATGGGGTGTCTGCTACATACCACATAACGTGATATTAACATTAATATTAAGCTGTTGTTAATACTTTATTTAATATTTTATTAATGCTTAATAATGCACTAAGTAACATTCATAAATGGACCCTTGTTGTAGTGTTGCCAAAGCTATCGTTCTAAAGGATTTTGTGCCCTCCGTTATGCCTGACTATGCATCACATAACAGAAACATAAATATTATTATATTAATTTATTAATATGAATAACAAGGTTTGAAAATTTTAAGGGCTCTTTTTTTAATACTATGAGTAGACAAAACATTATCTCTGGTTTTGTACACATACTCCATGTGGTAACTCTTGAAAATGTTTCTCTTCCTTCTCTCTCCCTCACAGCTATTTTTATTCAATCTCATTGATACAAGATTGGAAAAAAGTTTTTCTCTATTCAAACATTTATTAATCAGTCATTCACACTTCTAATGTCAGCAGATTGAAATCATCTTGGTGTGCTGAAGATCCACAAAGAATAAAATCCCTTATTTTCCCGAGGCATTCTAAGAGCTTTGTTTGCTGTGAACAGGGAGCTCCCTGTCCGAGCTGACGCTGGTAGAGGTGGTCTCTTTACGGCTGTCCCCTGACTTCCTCTCACAAGTAGGAGAGGAGGATGTCATGCACTCCTCCCAGGTCTGCAGAGGAAAGACCCGAGCAGTCAGACTGGGAAGGTGAGGGTGAGCCCCGGAACGTCCCTCCGTCGTAGTGATGCAGCTCTCCACGGCCGAGCTCTGGCGGGGCCGACCCTGCTTGCATAGCAGACTGTAGAGCAAAGCCAGGAACTCTTTCCTCACGCTACGATGCATGTAACCATAAATGTACGGGTGTAGGCAGCACTGTAAAAAGAAGAGCACAAGGGCAAGAGAAGACAACCACGGGGGCACAGCTGCTCTGTGACTCATTGATATAATGTTCAGTATACTGTAAGGACCCATACTGAAGATATATGAAGCCATGATCACAAAGACCACACGAGCCGCCTTGCAGTGGTAATGGAAACGCCTGTGTTTAACTCGAACGGGGTGTCGTCTGGCAGCATAGGGACCCTCGGGCGAACTGACCTGCTGAGGATGATGTGGACTGCCGGGTCCCTGGAAGTCCTGTGGGCAGGGCTGGGAGTAGGATTGAGTCTGTATGGGATGCACAAGAGCGTTCTGCCTCCGGGCTGCTCTGAACACCATCCAATAACATCCGAGCATGATGAGCACGGGCAGCCAGAATGAAAAGGTAGACACCACAGCAGAGTATGACAGACTGGAGGACCACACCACGGTGCAGACTTTGTGATGATGGTCAAAGTCGATGTTTCCCCAGCCGTAAATAGGAGGCGTGCTCTGCAGGAAACTCAGCACCCAGGTGAAGACAATCAGGTTGGTGCCCAAATGTGGGGTCATTCTGGTTGGATATGACAAAGGGTGGATGATGGCCAGATAGCGATCCACTGAGACAACTATGATGGTGTTGACCCCAGCAAATGCAAAAAGGTGCATGGATACCACCAGAGCCTGGCACAACCGAGCATCCAGGGGCCACACACCTGGCACAGAAGCAGCAATGGCAAAGGGCATGACTAATATTGTCTGGAGAAGGTCTGCCAACAGGAGGTTGAGGACAAAGCGGTTGGCGACATGAAGGAGCTGAGGCTTCCTTTGGAAAACCAGCAGTACGACCACATTCCCAAACAAGGACAAGCATACGATCACAGATATGAGCACCATCTTCACCACACTGCCAGCCCTGGAGGACCAGCCTGGTTCCTGATTGGAGCCTGTGAAAGTAAGCTCCAGACGAACATCAGTGGTATTTGAGCCCATGCCAGGTGCCTGAGAGGTTGACATCGTAGATCTGACACCCAGCAGGGTGTTAACGCAAAGTCAGGTAAGTCCCATTTGGATCAGGAGGTAAAACCAACCCATCTGCTTTTTTGCTGCTTTTCTCTCATTTTTTCATTGGATTTCAGGAGCACAAATCCAACATGTATCTCTTTTTTAAAGCGTTTCAGCTAACTTGACACATCATCATGTGAAATTTGAGTCTAATCCACCAGAAACTGGAGATAACCAACGGTGTTTCGCTGTTCATCGTGATCAGTGATTAATCCCTGAAAGCTTCACCATGAGAGCAGGCCCTCAGCTTGCAGCCTGCAGGATGAAAAATTGAATTCTGACGGCAGCAGATGCCACCGTTCCAGCCGCCGGTAAAGATGTCCGCCCAGTGACGAATGTCACGGTCTCCTGGGCTGTAATCGATGTTTAATTAATACCTCCCGACGATTAGTAACGCGGTCGTTTGGCTGATGATGCTCGATCTCCGTCGCCTCGCTTCCATTTCAGCCCAGCTTCCAGTGATCGGCGCTGGGCTTTCACGGCTGCACGTCTTCACCCAGCGGGGGTCTCATCCAGCCAAGCACATCCCTCCACCGCTGCAGCCGCTGCTGCTCTTTTCGGATTTCAGGGCGGATCAAGCGTTTATTATTTCATCGGCTTTGACTCCTCCAGAGGAATATTGTTGGAAAATCGTCTCCGAGGTGTCAAGAAGGGACACCTGTACAGAAATCTCCCACTGGAGCTCGTCAGCGACCCCCTCCCACTTGTCTCCCCCCCTCCCGTTGTCATGAATGTGAGCGCGTTTCAGCATCCTGTCTGGTTCACTTTATACATGATGCAAACGTGAGGGTTATATAAATGGATTTGATGCTTTTTAGTAAAAGGAAAATAAACGCGTATGAAATAAGCCATAAATGGGCATTTACTTTAGTTTTTTCTACCACTATAGGAAACTTGTTTCAAAATGTTTGATTTTGCCTAAGTTCTCAGAAGACAAAATAGTTAAATTAAAGTAATTATGAGGACATCATCACGAGTCCAGATAGATTATGTAATATGTGATAAAAGCAAAATGTCTCAACTAGAAATTACTTCAATTTGTTCCGAATCCCAGTGAAAGTGCAAGGGCATCCAAGTTAAACTAACAAAACTGATACAACTGGTTAAATCAATGTTTCCCAATCTGAGGTCTGCATCCTCCAAGGGGTCACCGGATATTGCAGGGTTCTCCACATTTTTTTCCTGTGCTGAGGTCATAAATGATAAATTACCTGCATTTGTTTTGTGCCTTTCAGAGGACAGTCAGTGGACTCCAAAGTGCTTTACACTACTACAGTGTACTTTTATTTTCTTTATTCGCACAATAGAGAAACATATACAATAAACAATTAAAACAATTAAAATTACGGTACTGGAGGAGGCAAAATGGCCTGTAAATGGCTTGTATTCGATATAGCACCTTCTAGAGTCTGAACCCCCCAAGGTGCTTTACAGCACAACCAGTCATTCACCCATTCACACACACATTCACACCCTGGTGGTGATGAGCTACATTGTAGCCACTGCTGCCCTGGGGCACGTGACAGAGGCGAGTCTGTCACTGGCGCCACCGGTCTCTCTGAACACCACCAGAAAGCAAGGTGGGTTAAGTGTCTTGCCCAAGGACACAACGACAGCGACAGACTGAGCGGGGCTTGCAACACAAGGTCACAAGGCGGGCACTTACCTCCTGTGCCACCGTCGGCAAACAAAAGCAAAAGCCAGTGAGTCTTATCTGAAACCTTCACCAAACACATTTAGACATAAAATCATAAAACCATAAAACCATTGATCAAAAGATTAAGACATTAGTTGAAGAGAGTCTCGGGGTTTGCTAAAAAAACAAATTAATACCCTCCTTTAATTAAATTAAATGATTTTAAAAGTATCAATTGCATATAGGGAAAAGATTACATTTGCACCCCTAAAGAGGATAAATGCGAGTACGGAATGTATTCTGACCCCTGTCAATTTTTCACTTTTGTTATTTTGCAGCCATTCGCTAAAATTAAATTAATTCCCCCCTCATTAATGAGAGCACCCCATACTGACAGAAAACCACATTTTAAAAATGTATGGAGATTTATTGAAAATGAAAAACCAAAATATCATATGGTCCTAATTATTCAGACACCTTGCTCAGTATTTAGTAGAAGCACTCTTGAGTTATCGGTCTTTGACAGACAAGTGTGTAACACCCGCAGATCAGCCCCCAAGATGTTGCACGAAGTGAATCTGACCAACCAGTGTTACTGTGGACAATGTAGTACAAGATCAGATCACTTCAAAAATAGATAATTTATTAGAAATAATTGCAAAATCTAAAAGTCCATATCAAAGCTCAGTCTGTGCAGGTTGTGCCTATAAAACAGGGTAGGGAGACCAGTTAAAATCCAGGGGTAAGCTGAATTGTCTTTACCAAACCAACATGTATGAAGCCAGGTAGTGACGATGACTTGAGCTTCCCCCAATCAGCCCAGTGCCTCCACCCGTCCGACTCAGTGCTGGACAGGTGTTTGGTCCTTCTGATCAGTGAGTCCTGGTCTCCCTTTTTATGGCACACCTGTGTTGCGACACACACACACACACACACACACACACACACACACACACACACACACACACACACACACACACACACACACACACACACACACACACACAGTACCAGGTTACATGTGACCTGCTTGTCAACCCCAGCCCCCCACCCCCCAGCGCCATCTTTAGTGTATTCACGTTGCTAGGGGAAGCCGCAGCCAAAGTTGAAACAGCACACGAGACTGATGGAATAGAAAGGGACACTGGTGAAAATATTGAAAGGAATAGAAGCTCGATGTTTTTGAGAGAATTGGAAGAGAATGATATCTATGACATAGTTAGAGGACTTAAGAACAAAACCAGTACAGATTGGAATGATATTGACATGGTAACAGTAAAGACAATTATTTATGGTATTGTAAAACCCTTAAAATATATATTCAACTTGTCATTTCAAAAAGGGGTTTTTCCACAAGATATGAAAGTTGCTAAAGTTATTCCCATTTACAAAACTGGTGAAAGGCATCATTTTACAAACTATAGACCAGTGTCGATACTCTCCCAGTTCTCTAAGATACTGGAACAACTTTTCATAAAAAGATTTGACAGTTTTGTGGAAAAATATGAATTACTGACAGATAGCCAATTTGGGTTCAGAAGCAACAGATCAACAGCTTTGGCATTGATTTAATGGAAAAGATAACGGACTGTAAGGACAATAAGAGGTATGTAATCAGAGTTTTTTTTAGATCTAAAAAAGGCGTTCGATACTGTTAATCATGAAATTCTATTAAATAAAATGGAAAGGTACGGGTTTAGGGGAATCGTTGGGGACTGGTTAAAAAGCTATGTAGGGAATAGGAAACATTATGTACAAATAAATGAATATAAATCTGATTTGATGGATATAGCTTGTGGAGTACCTCAAGGTTCAGTACTGGGCCCTAAATTGTTTATTATGTACTTAAATGATATCTGCAGAGTATCAAAAATTTTAAAGTTTGTAATATTTGCAGATGACACAAATATACTGTGTTCAGATGTGGAATTGCCACAGGTTTTGGAGATGATCACACAGGAATTGACAATATTAAAAAAAGTGGTTTGATATAAATAAATTATCATTGAATCTAGATAAAACCAGATTTACGTTATTTGGAAACCAAAAGAAAAACAGCAAAATAGAAATATGTGTGGACAATGTATATTTAGAAAGAGTAAATTAAATAAAATTTCTTGGTGTGATCATTGACCATAAGCTCTGTTGGAAGCCACACATCACTTATGTTCGGGGGAAATTGGCACGGGTTGTTGCCATCCTGGGGCAAGCAAAGAATATGCTGGAGAAAGCACTGCACATATTATACTGTGCTTTACTACTGCCATATATAAGTTAATGTGTAGAGGTCTGGGGAAACATACACAAAAGTAACATACAGACGATAACTATAATACAGAAAAAGGCCATTAGAATTATAAATATTGTGGGGTACAGGGGCCATACAAAAGCACTCTTTGTCGAAATGCAAGCTGTTAAATTCCAAGACTTGGTGAAGCTCAAAACAGCGCAAATAATGTATAAAGTTAGACATAAACTGCTTCCAAAAGAAATCTGTTTATTGTTCAAAGAAAGAGAAGGTGGGTATAACTTAAGAGGGAAATGGAATTTAAAAATACAAAGTGCTAGAACAACTTTAAAAACTATGTCAATCGCAATTGCAGGAGTTAAATTATGGAACAGTCTAACAGAAGAAATGAAAGAAAGTAAAAACATAAACCAGTTTAAAGTAAAATATAAAAACCTAATTTTAAATAAGTATAAGAATGAAGAAAACAGGGTTAAACCCGAACGGTAATGTGGCTGGTTATGCTGTTGTTCTTCTTTTTCAGTGTTTTTGTTTTTTCTTTTCTTTCCATAACTGGTGAATCTGCAAATTTACACATTCTCTGTTTTTCATATGTTGTTTTGTTTTTTGTTTTTTATATATTTTTTCTCATATGTAGTTTGTTTAAGACTGAGAGAAAATTAAATGAATAAGAGGTAGAAATTGGGGGTAGAGACAAACGAGTAAATACTCACACTCTAGACCTTGTTTTTACCCTGAGTCTAAATGCTGACAGTGTTTGTCCTGAGGACGTTTATATTTCAGATCACCATTGCATTTTCTTTAACTTGTCAGTTTCTGCGTCCCCACCTCCTGCTCGCCGTATGGTTAGTTCTCGTTTTCTTAATGAGAGCACAGCTAGCAATTTTTCTGCTGCTTTTGATCCACCCTGTTCTTCTGATAATGACCCAGATTCCTTAACTTCTCAGTTTAATGAGCACTGCCTCTCCATTCTGGACAACATCTGTCCTGTCAGAACCAGATCAGTTCCTGCAGTGAACCCTACTCCCTGGTTTAATGACAGCCTTCACAGCCTGAAGTGCCAATGCAGAAAAATTGAGCGTTTGTGGAAGAAAACCCATCTCCGCGTCCATCTGCTGCACCTAAAGGATCTTCTGACATCCTTTAACACTGCAGTCAGAGACGCTAGGGTTTCCTATTTCTCCATCCTGGTGTCCCAGAGCAAAGGGAACCCCAAGGTGCTGTTTAACACCATCAGCACCATCGTCTCTCCTGCCTCTCCTACAGCCTCCATCCACTCTGTTACAGACTGTGAGAACTTTCTGTCTTTCTTTGTGGACAAAGTCAATAAGGTTAGATCTAGCATCTCTCCTTCAGCCTTATCGCTGCCTCTCCCGACTCCAACCAGGCCCATCATCCTAGATAGCTTTGCTCCTGTTTCTTTGCCTGAGTTAACCAAACTAGTTAACTCTATGAAGACCTCT
Source organism: Nothobranchius furzeri (assembly GCF_043380555.1). Taxonomy (NCBI): domain Eukaryota; kingdom Metazoa; phylum Chordata; class Actinopteri; order Cyprinodontiformes; family Nothobranchiidae; genus Nothobranchius; species Nothobranchius furzeri. The sequence goes on from NC_091741.1 coordinate 83,204,993, forward strand.
TCATGCCCCCTTGATATCTTACCGTCATCTTTGTTTAAAAGTGCTTTTCAGTCCATCAGTCTCAGCGTGCTCTCTATAATTAATGCTTCTCTGGTTTCTGGTCAGGTCCCTGCTTACTTTAAGAACGCTGTAATCCACCCACTTCTTAAAAAACCGAGTCTCGACCCCTCTCTCCATAGCAGCTTCAGACCCATCTCTAAACTTCAGTTCATCTCCAAGATCTTGGAAAAGGTTGTGGTTAAACAACTCACAGCTGCTCTTGATGAACATAACATCTATGATAGCTTCCAGTCAGGTTTTTGTAGAGCTCATTCTACTGAAACAGCTCTTCTTAGGGTCTCTAATGACCTTCTGACTCACATTGATGCAGGGGACTGTTCTATTCTGGTCCTGCTGGACCTGACTGCAGCTTTTGACACTGTTGACCATCACCTGCTACTGGAGAGGCTGAGAGACTGGGTAGGCCTATCAGGAACTGCTCTGGAGTGGTTCTCCTCTTACCTTTCTGAGCGCTCCTTTTCTGTGGCCGTCTCCAAGTTTAGGTCCTCCACCACCTCCCTTACCCACGGTGTCCCACAAGGTTCTGTGCTGGGGCCTCTGCTCTTCCTCCTATATCTGTTTCCTCTTCAGCACATCCTGAGCTCCTTCAAAGGAATCTCCTACCATCTTTATGCAGATGACATCCAACTGTACATCTCCTTTAAGCCCATGAGATATCTAAGCTTCAGCTGTTACACACCTGCTTAGACTCTATCAAAACCTGGATGGCTGGGAGCTTTCTTCAGCTGAATGAAGATAAGACTGAGATCCTCATCTGTGCCCCACACAAGCTGGTTCCCAAAGTCAAAGACTCTCTTGGTCAGCTTGCTTCTCACACCAAACCTTCCGTCAGGAATCTTGGCGTGACCTTTGACCCAGCTCTCACCCTGGATTCTCATGTCAGTTCTCTTGTTCGCTCTTCCTTCTTCCATCTCAGGAACATTGCTAAGCTGAGTCCCATACTGTCCCGCTCTTAACTTGAGACTGTTCTCCACACCTTCATCTCCTCATGCTTAGACTACTGTAACTCTCTTTTCACGTGTCTGAGCAGAACCTCCCTGAACCGTCTACAGGTGGTTCAGAATGTCTGTGCTCGGCTTCTGACCAAGTCCTCCAAACACACCTACGTCATCCCGCTTCTCCTCCAGCTTCACTGGCTGCCAGTCAACTTCAGGGTTCATTTCAATATCCTGGTTCTGGTCTATAGGGCCTTACATGGACAAGCACCATCTTACATTGGTGATCTTTTTAGTCCCTACACCCCCAGCAGGTCCCTGAGGTCCAGTGATCAAAGCCTACTGGTTGTGCAGCACCAGGCTAAAGACCAAAGGTGACAGATCATTTGCTGCTGTGGCCCCCAGACTCTGGAACTCTCTCCCCCTGAGCCTGAGATCAGTGAACTCCTTTAAAAATATGGCATCACAGGGATGGCCCTAAAATGGATAACAAGTTATCTTACCGATAGGCAGCAATATGTTCAAATAAACAACACAAAATCACATATAAATAACATTACTTGTGGTGTACCACAAGGGTCGGTATTGGGCCCTAAACTATTTATCATTTATATAAATGACATTGTTGAGGCATCCAATATATTAAAATGCACCTTATTTGCAGATGATACAACTTTTTACTATTCAGGAGATAATGTTGAGCAGATGATAGAAGTGATACAAGCAGAGATGAAAAAAATTAAACTATGGTTTAATGGAAACAAACTATCATTAAACAGTGATAAATCCTGTTTTATGATATTTAGTAATACAAATTCAAATGATGAAATTTTATTAAATATAGATGAGATTAATATTAAAAGAGTTCAAGAAGTCAAGTATCTGGGAGTCATCATTGATGAAAAAATGTCATGGAAACTACATATAAACAGTGTCAAAACTACAATATCTAAAACGATTGCACTGTTATATAGAGCAAAAGGGTTGCTTGATAATAATTCATTATATTTGTTATATAACTCACTGATCATACCATACCTGAACTACTGCATTGAAATCTGGGGAACAACATATAAAACTTACACAAATTCCATTTACATCTTACAGAAAAAAGCAATAAGAATAATCACAAGGAGCAACTACAGAGATCCGTCCAATCCATTATTTATTAAATTAAAAACACTAAAATTCTATGATCTGGTGGACTACATTATTTTAAAATTTCTGTATAATGCAAACAAAAGGAACGTACCTGCAGGTTTAATTAAACGATTTTCAAAAAGACATAGCAAATATGATTTAAAGGGACATGAATTATTTAACATACCTAGACATCGGATACTCATAAAGGAACATTGTGTCTCCATATATGGAGTTAAACTGTGGAATAAATTGAATACTGAACTCAAGAATGCAAAAACAATATTGACTTTCAAAAAAGAGATAAAAAAATAAAACGATTAACTTATATAGATCCGTTACATAAATGTGTGAGGGGAGGGGGGTGGGGGGGATTAAAGGAACAAGATATTAACCTAGTATGTGCCTGTATGTATATATATGTATGTATATAGATCTGTAACTTAATGCTTCTTTCTGTGTAAATTGTTTTCTTTTTCTATTTTTTTCTCAAATTCATGGGTTGAGATTTTGTCGGCCAACAGGTCCAGGAACTATATTGTTCAATTTCCTTAAGAATCATATGATTGTTTCATTTGTATTAATGCTATTTTAGTTAAAAGGGGCAGACAACATAAGTTTTTCTTCTTTCTGTCCCCTTTTTCATTTTTGCTTGCAGCAATTTAGTTCTGATTGTATTTTTATTTTAATGTCAATAAATGAAAATAAAAGATAAAAAAAAAAGCAGCTGAAAACTCACTTGTTCAAGCTGGCTTTTGTATGACCTTCTTCACCACTCTTTATTCTGCTCTCCCCACCTATTCCACCTTCCTCAGGATCCACTGATTTCCCTCTTTCCTATTCACTCTCTCTCTTTCTTAACATTTTTTAATCACAATTGTCTATTTTTTGCTCATTTTAAATATATTTTAACCATTTTCTAAATTATTTTTTACATTTTTACATTTTTTGTTTTTGTGAAGCGCCTCGTGATTTTTATCTTGAGAGGCGCTATAGAAATGATTTTTTCTTCTTCTGCCTACTCTTTTTCAAACAAATATTGGAATGATATTTTGTAATGATATATGTGTGAAATGTTTGAAGTAAAAATGAACTGAACTGAACTGAATGTGGAGCTCCAGGAGCTTCTCTCTGTTAGAGCTGGAGGTCAGGTCCCCAGAGACTGCACGGGGACTGCTATGGACAGACACCTTTAGCAGCAGCTTGTTGAAAAAAACGTAATGAGCACAGCTTCAATTGCAATAAAAGCAAGTTATGTCCAAGATAAACAGGAGTCCGTGGCAGTGCTGCATAATCGTATAATCTTTTGTATAAAGGACATGATTGTGCAACATTACTGCCACGGTTTAACCACTCATAAACGATCTAAGGCTCCCTGATACAGCTTCAGTCTTGCCTCAAATTGACGTCATAATTTTGACAAAGACAATGGGCCGACGACAGATTGAGACGCAGACAGGGTTTTATACACGGGGCAGGATGATTGGGAGATGAGCTACAGGTGAGTGGGGAGAGAGACACAGGGGAAACCTGGTGAAATCAATTTACTAATTAGGGAGAGGAAGCTAAGCTGAGGAGGGGAAACAAAACATAACCTATGAATAATAACCAAACCTAAAGACTACTAGAAGAACAAGATAAACAACTAATGATCTGAGGAGAAAGGGAGAACTAATAAACTGGTGGGGAAGGAACCTAAACGGAAACCTGAACCTATGAAAACTTCAGGGAAAAACTAGCTAGATAATATAAATACAAAGAGAACTAAAGAATAAGTGAACCTGGGAAACCTGGTGGGAGCTGGAGACAAGAAGGGGCACAGGAAGCTTGGGTACACATGAGGGGGATCCTAGAGGGACACCTGGAGGGGTTGGGGAACACAAGGAGCACAGAAGACAGGAGGGACACCTGGAGGGGTTGAAGACCTAAACGGGCACAGAAACCTAAGGAGAACACCTAAGGGGAAAACCTGGAGAGGGCTGGAGAGCACAAGGAGGCACATGAGGAACACAAGGAGACATAAGGGGAACCTAGAGATGGCTGGAGAACACGAGAGGGACGCAGGATACAGAACATGACAATGACCTGCAGACGAGACCAAGCTTTCTGACGCTGGCCAGCACCTTTTTCTAGAATCCCTTGATAGTCTTGAGGTTTCATTGTACCCTGCACAGGTTCAAGACACCCTGTGCCAGATGCAGCAAAACAGTCCCAGAACATAACAGAGCCTCCATCGAGTTTCACAGTAGGGACAGTGTTCTTTTTGTGATATGCTTGGTTTTTTCATCTGTTAACATAGAGCTTATGTACCTTTGCAAAAAGTTCAATTTTTGTCTCATCTGTCCATAGGACACTCTCCCAGAAGCTTTGTGGCTTGTCAACATATAGTTTGGCATGTTCCAGGCTTTTGTATGATTTGTTTTAAACAACGGTGTCCTCCTTGGTCATCTCTCATGTAGTCCACTTTGGCTTAAACAATGATGGATGGTGTGATCTGACACTGACTAATTACAAGACACTGTAATGCTAATTTGTGGACGCATCATGATTTAAACATGTCCCTCTGGTATAACTTGCCTCATTGACTGACATCCACAGTGATGAGTATGTCATGTCCTTCATTGACAAATAGCATGCAGAGACAATTTGAAAGATAACATAGAATCCGCCCCACTGAGCTAATTGAGAACTCTGTTTCTGAGTCATGGTCAGACTATATTCACATAAATAGTATGGCTTGTCAGGCTAAGGTGTTGCAGCTGAGACAGGAAAATTCATATGTGAAACCAAAACCACTTTGGGAGTGTTTTTCATTAGGAAATACCCATTAATGGCCAAATGAAGCCTCATGAAGCCAGGGCTGCCAACTCTCACACAATGAGCTTGAAAAACATGCATTTGATTGTCTTCACATTTTCTCACACCACAACCCAAATTTCTAATGCAAAAAAGTATGTGTTTGAGCTACACACTGCATCGCGCTACTGTACACACTCCACTAGCTACAGAGCTACAAGTTCATTTTAACTGGATCTTATATATGAGCAAGACGGAGAAATTGACTCCCTCCAGTGGTGAAAAGCTCAAACTACACTCTATTTCTCTTTCTCTCTTTAGAGAATATTTCACCCTTCTTATCTCAATCAAGGTGGAAAGAAAAATCCTAACGTTGTCCTCTTGTGAATATTAATCTTAAGGAGAAGAACGAAGAGGAGTAGGAGAATAGGGGGCCATCTGTATAAAGTTACAATATTTAGCAATGTTAAGAAGAAACCTAACATGGATATTGCCTGTTTAAGTAATCCTTAAGCTGCTCATTATATCTAAGACCTGGAAAATTAATTGTTGAACAGCTGTTGTTTGAAAATGTCACCAAACTAAACTTGTTTCAGGCGCTATACAAATACACACCACTTACCATTTGAAACTTTATGTCTTATTGGATGTCTTTAATAATATGGATCACATCCTCTTTTTGTTTCCATGGTCCATACTCCTGGGTTGTATTTTTCACATTCACACCTCCTATCCATTCATCCATTTTCATCCGCTTATCCGGAGTCGGGTCGCGGGGGCAGTAGCCTAAGTCGGGAGGCCCAGACTTCCCTCTCCCCAGCCACTTGGGCCAGCTCCTCCAAAAAGCAGAGACTTGATCCTCAGGCCACCAAAACGGATGTCCTCAACACCTTGGCTGCGCCTAGAAATCCTGTCCATAAAGGTTATGAACAGAATCGGTGACAAAGGGCAGCCTTGGCGGAGTCCAAATCTCACTGGGAACAAGCCCGACTTACTGCCGGCTTCCATTGTTGAGGCGGCCGACCAGAGCTTCAGCCGCAGGGTTGTCGGTGCCTGTCATGGTGGCAATCCCTGAACCCACTGGTGGTGATTGCGGTTAGGGATGCTGTTAACCCTCTCAGGCTCTAAATAAGTTTTGATAAAAGGACGAACAACTAAGTCCTTCAGGGGTACTTCTGAGTTAAAAAATGCTCATGAAATACGTATGTGGAGTAACCAGGTAGGTAGGTTTTAAAGTTGCAAATCTGCAATGCCTGCCTCCAGAGGGTTAAGCGGAAGAAAGCGTCCTATTGGGTCTTTTTGTCCTGTGCGACTCCAGAGGCAGCTGATGGGTACCGGCAGGTCAAGTGGAAAATGGCTTGGGTGGTTGCGGAGGCAAACTTTTGGGTGTGGGAGGAGTTCGGTGAGACCATGGAGCAAGACTTGCATATGGCTTCAAGGAGATTCTGGTCCACTGTCGTGCGCCTCAGGAGGGGTAAGCAGTGCGCTAAAACACTGTTTATAGTGGGGATGGTGTGCTGCTGACCTCTACCCAGGACGTTGTGGATTGGTGGGTCGAGTACTCTGAAGACCTCCTCAACCAAAATCAAATCAAATCAAATCAAAGATACTTTATTAATCCCAGAGGGAAATTATAGTTTCAGTACACACAATTCAGAGATCATACATACATGGGCAAGACAAATGACAATAATTGGTGACTGTGGTCATTCGCAACCCTGAGTCACGCTACCTTAATATAGATAAGAGGGTAACATGAGGAATTGATTCGGGAGGAGGGAAAAAAGGCACTTCCCATCTACCCTCCCGCCAGGAGGGCAGCTTTGCTCTGCAAAAAACACCCCAAACAGATATGCATCAGACTTCAGACAACACAACATGAGACTTCAATGGGGCGCGTGGGGAGGGGGGGGGCTGGGATCCTGTTTTCCCCAGCGAGAGCAGCCATCTACGGCGCTCAGCCACTGTAGCCACAGGTGGGGGGGATCTCGGGAGAAGCGCGCAGAGCACATTGACTCCTGCAGGTTGATGACCGCGCCAGGCTGAAGTCCACCAATCCAAAGGCGGGGGGGGGGGGGGGGGGGGGTCGGGTTTTCACAGCATCTGTCTGCATTCCTTTGTGGGGGGTTGTTCCTAACCTCTCAAGGCTGTTATGGCGTCAGATTCGGATACCAAGACTTTGTTTTGGTCAGGCTGAGATAATTTTCCTCTCTGCCTTCAGTCTTTAAACTGATCATTCCAGTCCTTCAGTGAAGCCAATTTGGGTTTTTTAACTTGTCCATACCGTCCAGTGACCCTTCCGAGATGACATCCATTTTGCGCACTAATACCGGTATCGCAGCTAGAACATTGTCCAGCTTACAATTCACCTCGAGTAACGTCCCAGTCTGACAAGTCTCCACACGGACGGTGCTTTCCGTGGGTGCGGGTCGCCCACCAATTGCTCCCGTCTTCCCACATTTCCAGAAAACCAGAAATCCTCCCACTCCAATCAGGAGAAATCCAGTGATCATCAAGCCGAATATCCACACATCTTCGACATCCTCAGTGGACAGCTGGGAGAGGCATATGATCTTCCATTCCCTCCAGGAATCCAGCATATACCCCGCCGGGTGTGTCCCCTGTGGACATGTGGGAGCCCCCTGCTCCGTTCTCATTGTTGAAAACATCTTATCAATCGTGTTGAATGACGAATTTATCAAATCCATGGTTAAAAATAGAGTTTTTCAGAAGAAATGCAGAGAAGCGCTCTGTGGGCAGACAGGACAAAGAGCCTTGGGAAAAAAAACATAAGGGAGCAAAAATAGAAGCGTCTGTACTCTGCGAGTGCCAGGAAGAGAACTCCCCACCAGTCAGGAAGCAGTGTCCGGGGACTTTGTGTTGGGCTCTCTAAATTCTGGTGCTGAGGTCACTGAGGTGAGGCTCTTGCCTTGCCACTGAGGAACTGGTGTTAGACCAGTTTTGCTCCAGGCAGACCGCCTTGGGAAGAGGGCTGATAAGACATCTGGGTGTGTGCGAGAAAATCCAATGCCATTTACAAACTAGCATCGGCTCCACTCCACTCCGCTCCGCGTAGCCTGGCCGCGTTGGTTCCACATTGCCTTAGGAATGTGGACGTAACTGAGCACATGGGTGGTCTCCAAAATTGGTGTGAAAAATCAGTGATGTCATGAGCGCATCTCTGAGCACGTGGGCGGGGCAAATGAGCGCAGAAGTCTGCAGTGTTTCCATTATTAAGCAAAAGCGGCCTGAGCAATCTTGCGTTTGGAGACTCTCTGACTCTGATTTTGCATCTTGCTTTGCTGTGTCTGGCAGCCTGGCAGCACTGTGTGTGTGTGTGTGTGTGTTTATGTGCCTCCTCACAGCAGTGAGAGACAGAGAAAACAGCTTCAGGCAGACTGCCTCAAGCAGAAGGCTGAAAAGACATTTGGTTGCACGAGAAAATCCACGGCTACTCAAATGAGAACACTCCAAACCCAGTCCAGGTCAAATGGAGCTGATGCTATTGTGTAAGTGCTATATGTCTCTTGGCTGGCCAGGGAATGCCTTAGGATTCCCCCGGAGGAGCTGGCCCAAGTGGCTGGGGAGAGGGAAGTCTGGGCCTCTCTGCTTAGGCCACAGCCCCCGTGACCTGACTCCGTATAAGTGGCGAAAAATGGATGGCTGGATGGATGGATGGATGGATGGATGGTGTGTGTGTGTGTGTGTGTGTGTGTGTGTGTGTGTGTGTGTGTGTCTGCTCTGTCTTCTCGATCCCCAGTGACTCGTGGAGGATGGCTGCTTATACTGAGCCAGGATTCTCTGGAGGTTTTCTTCCTGTTAAAAGGGAGTTTTCCTCTCCACTGTCGCTGCATGCTTGCTTAGTATGAGGATTGCTGTATAGTCACTGACACTAGTCAGTGACTTGATGCAATTTGCTGGGTTCCTTATATAGGAAACATTATTTCTGATTGGCTAAATGAACTGTGAATTGGAATGTTTATTATGTGAAGTGCCTTGAGACGACTCTTGTCGTGATTTGGCGCTATATAAATAAACTTGAATTGAATTGAATTGAATGGACGGATGGCTGGATGGATATAAATCCTCAGTATCATAACTGAGTTTGGGTGTACCTCAAAGATGTGTCCTCGGGCCCCTTCTAACACTGGGCAAGCCCATTTGGAACCATGCTGTTCCACATAATTGTTAGGCTGTTAACACTCAGTGTATGTGTACAAAAACTTACAGACATGATCTCTGCCAACTTTTCATCTTTTCTCTTAACAGAAAACCAGGATGGAGCCACAACTTAAAATAATTTCACTGGTCATAGGTCATCCTGTTTGGTTCTATAAAGTCTTTCAGTTTTGTTCTGCTGTTAGAAGTCTTGTCCTGTTAAATAATAATATCTTAGTTGTACTTTTCTAATGGATTTATCGTTTATTCTGATCTCTCTTTTGATGCCCAAGAAAAATAAATCACACACTTTTTTTCTTGTTTCATTTAAGCACATTATTTAAAAACTAAATTATTTTTTATAATAGTAACTCAATAATTATCTTATTCTGGTATAGTTCTTGTGAACTCCTCTGACCAGGCAAAATGTATTTGTTTACTGGAAATGCTCTTTTTAATATTTGATAAGAAATGTGTTTAGTATGTAAATTATTTGTATAACAACCCTCCCAAATCATTTTGGGAACAAATCAGAGAACAAGACAAAAACATCAGTTTTTGTGGGGTTCATATATAAACTAAACTGCAACTGCATAATTTTTCCTGTTTATGATGTGAAATCAGTCATTTTAGCATCATTTGTAAACATCAAACAAAGAGAAGATGTACCCTTTATTTTTGTGCATTTAAAAAAAGATGAATCTATTCACTCCAAATGACTAATCTTTTGAAACATGTTTGACATTTTAGCACTGATAATCATTAAGAAATTCAGTTTTTAATATAAAAAAACCCAGAAATTTTAAACAACTTTGAAAGCTACTGCACATTTGTTTGAGCCGCGCTCTTCTTCAGCAAACACAAAAATTGCTTCAACATTTCAGTCTTTGTGTGGGTAAAAGAAGTGGCTTCATTAAGATGCAAAGAAAACAAAAGCAGCTCCTCATTGTGCAATCCAATTAGTCTGTGGCTTACATGGCCTACTAATCAACACTAGTAATTAGCCATTTTATTTCAAGTCTGTGCTCTCTCCTAGTTATCAAAAAGCTCTTTGATGTGACTCACGAACACCCCGTGTTTTAGATTTAGATTGCAAATGAAATGCTGGTGACCACAAAGGGGTGTGGAGATGTTTCCCTGTTCATATGGTGAATGGCCTGTGGTTCAAAGGGAGACCCACAGGCCTTCTGTTTCATGGGATTATCAGACACGCCATGCTATATGCCCCGAGTGCAGATGCCTCTGCCTCCAGGTCTGGATTCAGTTTACGTCCCAGCTCCCATCTATGACCAGTAAACACCCAGTAGGCAGAAATGCTGGAACTGTAAAATTTATTGGCATGGCAGAAGATTTACATTTGTAGTCAAACGAACGAGACATTCTTTTCTGAGAATGACAAAACAATAAATACTTTTCTGTGGAATATCCCTTTTATTACTTAAAAAACACATTTGAAGTGAATATTAGTTGCAATTATTTAACTTTAATTTGTTTCATTTCATCACCAAATATTCACTTACATGACCACTAGAGGGCAGAAAAGTTGCAAAACAAGTTAATGAACGTGTCTGAGTCTGATTTTACACTGTGGTTTAAAAACCAACAAGAAATTGATTTGTTTTTGTTTGCTAAAAAATGAATGTGGAAGACACGTTTCCGTGTGCCGAGCTATTAGCCACCTGACTAATAGTCTCATTACTTATTTTATTGTGTCACAAGATCATTAAAAAAGGAACTTATACGGCTACAGAGAAAACATTTGAACCACTTATAAAAAAAGGCAAAGCACATCTCAAACTACACAGTTTTAGAGATTTATTCAACTGATTTATTCTAAAAATAAACCAGATAAATATGAATATTTAAACAAAATCATCTGATTGCAACTCCCACGACTAATTGATAGTCTAACTTTTGTTGCATCTTGGCCAGGACTCTCTTAAAAATTACCGGTAGGTATTTAATCTCAATGGGATCTTCCTGTTTAAATAAAGAAAAAAAAATAGGCTACATTAGATGAAATAGCACAGTCTTACCCAACTTTTGAGAGGGGTTCAATGTGGAAAACTCAGAAAAGACTATTAAGAGAGGAAAAAGTAAAATCTCTTTTTGTAAAATCTCAAGACTGATGACACTTTGTTACAAATAAGCAACATTTTGTGGTGGAAATCACAACAAGGGTTCAATCACACAACAAAACCATGATTCAACACAGGTTGCATTTAGAAATGCACATTGAAATTCTGCCATACGAAAAAAGAAAAACCACCAATGAGTAAACAAGATCCAGAAACGTTGCCGCCTTCAAGAGCTCATGCTTATTTAAGATGGACTGAGGTAAAGTGGAAGATTTTTTTCAGCTCTCTGATTCTTACAGAGGCTGTAAAAAGAAGAGCTGATGCAACACGCAGTAAACAGACCCAATCTCAACTTTTTTTTAACATGTTGATTTACTATAATCAAAAACAAAATCAAAAGTGGAACTATCAGGTAACAATAGGGCTGTCTCTGAGTGCTTAGATCAGAGGCTGCGTTTCATTCTGGTCTGGAGTCAGGTAGAGAACAGAGAACAGCTGTTTTCCTCTGCTGAAACAACTTCCTGTTCTTATGTTTCCTGTCTCACATGCATTTTGAGTTACCATCTGGGACATAAAATAGAAATTAGCCGGTGCATCTTCTTATGCATTGTCTCTGATTATTAAACATGCGTAGAAGCTTTAAGTGTCAGACTTCTGATGTGTTATTTTAGTCATTTGAATTTATTTGGATAAAAATAATTTAATTTAGGTAATTTATCAAAATTTTCATTCTCCACTTATTTCCAAACTGTGCACTTACTGACACAAAGACTGTGTTCAGTGCAAGGAATCCTGTCATGAAAACAAGGGAAGGTTTAATAAACATAACTGTGTGCAACCCTGCAGAATGCAATCACACACCTCGAACGTAATTCCTCTTTTGGGTTATTTTCAATTAATTTTTTCCATTTTTTGATTAGAAAATAACATAAACGTGATTTTTTTCTCCTGTAACATATGTAAAATGTGTATTTATTATTTCCTTTTCTATCTATCACCATAAAAATATTTTTTACAAATAACTGGCTGTCTTGATCACTTGATTAATGCAATAAATTATATTTTTTAAAATTTCTTTAGAGTGTGTTTTTCTTTACGTATTAATTTACTGTTTTGCAGCCAGGCTCAGAAAAGCAAGGTGTCCGGTGGCAGGAGAAACCGTACATGGATCCTCATTAGCATTTTTCATTTTATTAATCTATTATAGAGACTGTAATAGTAGGAGCGCATTTCTGATATTTAACACTGAATATTTTCAGGGAAAAATGACATTAAATGTTTGACAGGTGAACAACACAAGACTGGAAACATTCTTTTCCTTAATGTTTCATTTCTGTCGCTTGTTCACTAGTCATATTTTAGTCGTAACATATGACATTCACAAATCACACAAATAAAATCTGATTACATTGAGTTGAAGATCATAGATGCTCGTTTGATCTTTCAGCATGACGCGAGTTGACCTCTCACCTGGTGAAAAAGAAGGGCCTGGCAGCAGGAGCTTAACGTCATCACGTTTAATCACAGATTTGTTAATATAATGAACTGACAGCAGAACACGAGCATGCTAATTCATTAGTACTGCAGAGATAATCATTACAGACACTTATTGGGGCAATTAGGACTAATAGATAATGAATACCAGTACAATAAGTTTGTACCCACCAAGTCTGTGTTAGCATCAGATGAAATGAAAACTTCTCATGTTTCTCGTGTCTGCAGTTCAGCATGTCTCCACAGTGGGAGGTGGGGGGGGGGGGGGGGGCACCCTCAAACTGCAAACACACATAAACACGGAGAGGACGTGGTGGTCAGCTGAAGCAGAAGACGAAAACTCTGTAAACAAACAGATGACAAACGATTGAGAGCGACTGCTCTCCACAAAGAGCCTTTCATTTTAGCGCACAATACCAGTTGTCTTCGAAGCCCAAACAGTTTAGAAGTAATTACTAGTGTTTTCCCCAGAAGGTGATTACTTTGCCACACTTGGCAGCCATTGTCACCGGCCTTGCACCGCACTCATCAGTCCGACAAAGGGGGAGAAGTGCTCGATTGATGATGAGCCTTCTGTGGCTTTGGGGAGAATTTAAAACTACTTGTATGAGGCTCTTTCAGGAGATTAACTTGCAATAAGGGCTACCTGCCATGGACACATTCCCTGTATTCATGGTGCTGGCACAAAGACTTTTTAAGAGGAGCACAGCTGCATGAAAGCAATTGGTGAATGGGGATAATGGGTCACAAAAGACAACAAACTTCAAGTGTAAAGAAATAAAGTGTTTTTTAAGATGGGAAGCATCCATTCAACGCAGGACCATTCCTTCTTTTGACCATTGAGGATCCGGCCACTCCACCACCCAAAGCCTCAATCTAATTATTTTAGGACAAGACATGTTATGGTGCAAAGTGGCAATAAGAGAGTGCTCTGGACCAAAGTGCGCTTTAATTCAGTCTCTATTTGACAGATTTCCCTTCAAATGGACGTCACACACCAGTTGACTGGCACAATCAAGAGGCTTCAGGCAAGGCCTGGGCCCCTTTTGGTTGTATAGTCAACAACACATAAACCACACACACTTGACAATTGAAGTTAATGTAGGAATAGGTGCAAACAAATGTAATATTTACTGCAAAAGAAGGAAAAAACAGAGTAAGAGAGCATCAGGTTTATTTAATTTTATTTAATTTTTTTGCTCTGAAAATTGTGGAAATTTACAAAGGCAGATTAGACCACAGCCATGGGGGCCCAGTCCTGATTCCATTCATTAAGCAGAGAGAGAGAGAGACTGCATGTGTCCTTGCTTGCCTAAATGTGAAAATTGCTCATGCCATTATTTCAGATGAGAAAGTGGGAACTGAATGGATTTGCTTTAATATAACAGACATGGGATACCACATACAGAGAACCAGAGGGGGGGCCAGACTTCTTTGGTTTTGCTCACACAGTGGAAAGGCCCTGACAGGTGTGCTTTTGTATGCATATGTCTATGTAAGGGCGAGGCAGATTTTGTGTGTGTGTGTGAGAGAGTGTGTGTGTGTGAGTAGTTGAATGCGCGTTTGCCGACATGAATGCACAGGCCATAAGGTGTGTATGTGTGTGTGTGGGTTTGTGGGTGTGTTAAGCCTTTCCGTGTTTGCGCCACCACACCCTGGCGAAGCGAAGGGCCTTCTCACTTCTTGTGGGTCTGGTGGCGTAGAAGGCCAGGTCTCAGCGCCGACCTTCGCACGGCTCAGATGAACTGAAACCAGGATACAGGAAACGGGAGAAAATGAGTGTCGTGGAAACCCACAGCCCGCTGAAGAGACTTCTGAGTTTCTGCGATCGGTTCTTTTGCTGGACTGGTTCCAGATCGTCCGTAATCTGGTAAGAAAAAAATTAATGACTTACTTTCAAATCTGTAATCCTTTAATCATTTTTTAAATCTTATAAAACTTTAAAAGGATCCATGTTTTCCCCTTAGATTTCGCTAGCTGTTGATGTGACATCTCATGAATACTTGGTGTGAAAACCTACAAATTCTTCAATTTGGACATCAATGCCAGGGTCAATGAACTGAGTGACACTTAAGGGTCAGAGGTCATCTCAGCTAATTTAGTGGTGTGGAATCAAAGAGTAATCCTAAAACAAATGTTGTTGAAGACTCGTTTAGAAAAACAGCCACAGAAAGCTACAGGAAAACTTTTATTTTAACAATAATCTCATTTGGATTAACTGATTTTGAGATTTAAAATAAAGATTCTCGGTTTTCTGCAACTGAACGGGGGTGTAGTTTTGAGTTTGACCACTAGATGTCAGAATTCACCTGGTAACAGCGTTCTTCCGCCCACCTCCCTTCCACTGGCACCTGAGGGGTAAACTTGCGAGTAGCCTACACATGGTGTGACAGCTTCCCCAGGAAGCTCGGGTGACATTTGCCTCACTTAATGACACAAGCTAATTAATCATTAGCTGTCCCAGAGGTATTGCTGTTAGAGAGGCTTTGTCGTGCCTCTCCCCAGTGGGGGGTCCCAGCCTCAACGTGTTATGTATGCATAACTGGCTCATCCCACGCTGCAACATCTTAATTCTCACCCGTTTAGCTAGTTTGACTGAACCGTACTCGTTCTTTTCCAGTCCTTCATCTCAGATAAAAAAGAAAACTGCAGAGAGATCACCTGGGTTTGTGTCAGCCTGTTGCACCACAGTTGGACTGTGGTGTCTCCTTTGGTTGCGACTATCAGCTGTGGTACGGGGGACTGATTTTTACTGATGGTTGACTGAGCAGACAAGCAGATTGGGGTCTATATTTGATGCATCAGTGGTTTTAACCAAATCGCTTTGTCAAGGCCCAGTGGACACTTTAACATGTCAGATTCTGCTTTGTTTAATTACCAGATGATGCCCGCACCCTATATTACAACTCTGGCTAATAGTCAATCTCCATTTGTTTGAATATAGATTTAAGCTGATGAAAGGGTTAAGTTCACATGTGCATGTGCATGAACTCAGTCCAACAAGAATGCATAAAAATCTTTCATGAAAAGTTTTAATAATGAAATCTGCCCTCAGCACATACTTGTGCCCCCTCAGCATCATTACTGCCCCCCCCCCCCATTGGGTCCAAGGCTGTTTGGTATGTACCGGGAGCTCCAGGTGATGCATGAAGGTTCATACCTCACCCACCAGTGAGGAGTGTGGGTTGGTGCACGTGTGGACAAGGCCATCGGGGGCACGTGCTGATGAGGGCCTGGACTGCAGGAGGGCTTTGAAAAATGTTAAAGGTTTTGGGATGAGACTCAAAGTACCCTTGGGAAGCCATGATCCCTGACACCTGTCTCCTGACCCTTGTGCTTTGTTCTGTGACCCGAGGATGGTGCATACATGTGGAGGGATACTGATCCAAAAGTTTCACTAAAACACAGTTCACACTGGTAGTCCAGCGAATCATAGGTGCTCATAAAACCGGCTAAAACTGGCCCAGAAACTGGCTACTGTTACAATTCAAACATAGAATTTTGTTTCCTGTTCTGCTAATAGTGAATGAAAATTAGCATGTATCTGAAATCATTCCTTGAAGATCCGCTTTAAATTATTCTCTTTACTGCAAAGTATTCTGTTGATGCCACCTGAACATACACAGAATTTGTTTTCTATACACAAGTGTGTTCAAGACGACCTCCTGCCATGAGCAGCCTTTATAATTCTGATCCAGTGGAACCATCAGACTCTCTTTTTATTTGCTACAAACATAAAATGGCAAGATAGAGGTTAAACAAATGAGGAGTGCAGCCGTCCTGCAAGGATGAGAGCCACAGAGGTACATTCACATGCTGCTACTGTCCACAGACTCTATCACCTTGATGAAGCACTTAGTGATTTTCTTTGTCACTCTTAAAATCTTTTGTGGCAGAAAGACATCTAAGCCTTGACCTTGTGAACACAGACACTATATTTTCTACAGTCTTAGCAGGAGGCCTTTGGTCACAGAAACATAAAGAGATAACAAGTAGTTACTGTTGTCCGGCTACAGAAGTGTCTGCTCAAGCTTTAAGATGCAAAGACAGATCTACTACCTTCGTCGTTGTCGTCTGTCTTATAAAACACCGGGGCGTGCCCGTCCTTTGGGAGTCCCATTGACAGGCCTACGATGATGGCGCCACCCTTTTTTCCCCTCCAAAACCCATCGTTGTTCACTGTCAGCGGTACGCTTGTACACATCCACCTGCACATGCGTAACACACACATTAGCTTGTGCAAATGTACCAGACAGCGGCAGCATTTGAGCCTGTAAACATATTTAACAATGCACACCGAACAGCGATCCATTCCCAGCAGGAGGCTGCAGGAAACAGATGAGGACCAGTCAGGTTGATCAGGAAAAATACTGCCTGTCTGCTTACTGTGTGCTGCGCTCACTCTGCCATCCTCTGGGCTCATTAAGAATGAATCAACGTAATTTCTTTACAGACATGAAAGAGTCTATACCATGAAGCTGAAGGCGGGAAAGGGAGGAGACTGCATGTCACTTGATTTTTATCAGGGACAGCCGATCCTCCTCCGTTTACCAAAGAGCATTACTTCTTTTCATAACAGCAAGTTTATGCCTCCAAGATATTTATCTAAAGTGTGTAAAAGTGAAGCAAACTTCTCTGCTCGTACTACTTTGGCTTTGTTGTGTCGTTGGGGTGGGGCCAAGAGCTTCACGTGATTTTCTATCTCCAGAAACCCTGCAATTACATCTGGCACAACTCTGCATGAAGTAACGCTTTATAAGCCTTTGTGTATTGCAGCTTTGAAGAGCCGCGGCCTTCTATAAGTTTCTTTTTGTCCCCCCTCCCTTCCCTCCTCTGTTGTACAGCGCCTCCATCAATCCCCCCCTCCAGTCTCCCCCATCCCCCCAGCTTGAGACAGAAGACAGAATGTGATGTGTCGTCTCCCTCATCACACAAAGACCCAGTGCATTGGACACACCTTGGACAGCACAAAGGATGAAAAGCACGACGAAGCTTGGACATGCAAGACCACGCTGCCAAGCCCAATAAAGACGCTTCAAAAGTCGAGCAGCAAACAGTGGTCTTCTTCTCCTCTGCTCCCTCCTTTTTCTTCACAGGGCCTTGCAGAGGGATGAAAAAAAAAATTAGAAACCGAAAAATAGATCAACTGAGTTAAACGAAATTTTTGTCTTTTCCTCTTTTAGCCACAGGAGACCTTTGGGTTTAATTTCTAGGCAATGTTGTGTCTACAGCAGACCGAAGAGAGTAAATGCGCGTGTAAACACCTAGATTAACATTTTGTACGTCTGCTAGTAGAGCAGAGGATTAGCCAGAAAACATCTCAGCTTTGAGGCGGCCTGTAAATAAACTCGACTGCAGCTTTATATCATTGCATGTTGCAACTGGAGGAAAGTAGTCTGTTTAGATAAAAATAAATAAAAACACCATGAAAATCTGCAGGTATTTTTTTGCACACGTCTTGGTTCCCCACAATTTTCACATTAGGTTTATTATTAAACATCATTTATTTTGCACCAAACTATCTTCAAAAAAGGACTTTTATCCCTTTTCATTTTTGCCTTGTTAGTATGCAAAAGTGTTCACATGTCATAAAAACGACTTTTCTCTGGCAGCAGCCTCCTTCTTCCTCCTGCTTCTCCTGCACTGCCTCATCGAAACAGATGGCGTTTTATGCTGGGCACAATCAGGACTATTCAGCATCAGGCCGGTCAGACCCTCCCCACCTGTGTTCAGCCCAATCATAACCTAATGAACACATTGGGAGCAGTCTGTTCCAAATTACTCCCAGTTGGAGACAGGGCCGCAGGTAACACCCCCCCCCCCCCCCCCCCTTCACCTACTCGCCATCACACTTTGCCCCTTCCTCTGCACCTCACCTCCTTCGCAACAGTTGCCTTGCCCACCCGCCTGAACTGGTACTGGCTCCACCACTCAGACCCCAGCTCTGACTCCTAATCAAATCAAGATTCATATCTCAGTGCTGTCAGCATTCCAGCACAGCTCCGAGAGGCTGCGTGTGCAGCGACAAGCGTATAAGTTACACATGGGGAGATGTGGATTGACAGCTAAAGTGTTTATATGTTCGGGTGGAATTGGTTTTATTTGATAGATATTTTAGAACTGTTTTTTTTAAGTGTAATATGAATACCTGTGCTCTCCCCCTACCTGCGCAGGAACACGCTTGTAGAAACACTGCTGGGTTCTTGCACTGTCAGCGTGTTTTCACCTTTTACATGGAGACTTGTCCATTAGCATTTAAACTACCTGGAGAGTTTCAGCTGCTCAGATGGTGCAACTCTTGTGTATTTTTGGTTCGTGGGTCATTTGTGCACAAAACTGAAACAAAAAGTTAAAATCACTCCTTTCGCCTCTGCCAAAAAGCAGAGTTTACTTGTACGTTTATGGCTTCGTGGCCTCTTTTTTTAAACATGTATGTCAGAACAAGAAAACAGGCAGTTGTGTATAGTAGACAGTTGACACCAGAAGTGTGCTTTAGTCAAAAGCTGCTGACATTCTGATACACCCTTCGACTTCCCCAGGGACAAAGGAATGAAACCAGGGCCCCTGCCTCGTCATGTCCCATAAATTGCCATGGGATCTCAGGAACCGCAGATCAACCAGCAGCTGCTACATGGGTGTCCATCACTGGTTTTTGACAGGAGGTCCTGCCCTGCTGGCTGCCCCTTCTTTACTGTCCCTCTGGTCAATCTGCACCTCAATTGGCCCCTGCACTGGTGGGTGAAGCCTGCTCCTTCTGTTGCATGTCAAAAAGAGCCAGGAGCTACGGAGGAAGTGCAAAAATCCTCTAATGGCCTTGATCCAGATTGATGTGTCAATGACAATAGGCCCCAGTGCCTGAGCTTTTGGGCATTTTTTTTGTCATTTAGGAAGCACAGAGGCCACCACAATAACACAGTAAAATTATGCATGCAGGACAAGTACCATTGACATGTTAAAGAGCACTGCCAGTTGCTATGATAATTAAGTTAGCTCATTCCAAGGCAGAGAGCTCTTGTCGCTTAAATACATCTTTAAAGGCAGCTTTTAAGACAATAGATGTATAAAATGAAGAAGGGCACCAGATTAGGTTTTTTCGAAGTTAATATTTTTCACGACAATAACAAACATTGAATTCTCCTCGTGGAAGCTCACATTACAATCTGTAACATCCCACGTGCCACAAGTGAAGAGTGACCTGCTTAAGTAAGCAACAACTTCAATGGCATCTCCTCTGTTCAGACTGCTTTCAACCAGGGTGTTTGGCTACGTCGAGGGGTGTCTGATCTCCCTGCACCTTCAGTGGCCACTTTGTATACAGCTGGGGCATGTTTGGCCAGTAAAGTAAAACCAGGAAGCCTTTGAAATCTAACCAAAGCTTTTCCAGCAAAAAGGTTGGAAGTTCACTCTTATTTAAAGTTTCTGAGGCTTTCATTTTGGACACATGGAGCCAGAGACATCAGAAGACAATTTTCTTTCTGTGTCTATGCAGCTGTGATGATGAGCAAATAAATATAAACAATCAGAGAGACCGTTTGTAGAAGTTTGTTCTTCTTGAATACATCTACATAATGTTAGTATGACTTGCTTTTGTGATCAAAGGTACCTTTAGAGGTCAGTGGTCATTAGTTGGTGTATTCAATCCGAGCCTGCGTGAGTCGTGTTTTTGTATTTTTTAGCTAATTGGCGCCAACGCCACTATGACAGACAGGCACCAAGTGAGACAACTTTAAAAATGCGATTCTTGCACTTTCAAGGCAGGTCCTTTGTTTTAACAAGATGCTAGTTAATGGTTCTGCTTTTATGACGGTGGCCGCGTGTATAATTAAACTGCTGTTGTATTTGTTATAAAAATCCCCGGGGTGCAGGAAATGTTGCGGGAGCCAATTTCACTTTGAGCAGTGGAAAATTAAAACCGTCAAACCTCATACTGTTGTTTTGACATCATTCCAATGTTTATGGATTTTCCTGTGTGGGGTTGAGGTTTTGTAGCTACTACGTGCCTCACCTTGTGTTTGTTGGGGGAACAAAGGTTGCAATGTTTGCACAATGCTGATTGTCCCTTCTGGGAGGTCTTGCCTCTGGTGCTACTTGTTGAGAAAACATGTTGCATGTCTGCCATTAATGGATGCCTGGCCTTTATACCTACATCGTTATTGAAACCCGCAGCTCATTTATGATTTCTGCTGCGTACATATCTTTGCTTACATTTTGAAAACAGATGGAAACCTAATAGACTGATAAACCCTTACAGCAGATATTACAGTTGTAATATTAAAGGAGCAATATGTAAGAATTCTACAGTGCAACAATAATAAAACAGTATAATATAGCTATTATGTTGGAAGAAAGGCTATTTTGAATAAGGTTTAATTCTCAGCCAGCTGGGGTTGTCAGTTTTTCTACTAAAAATAAAACAACTAAAACAAAAGAGGGACATAGTTACTGTTCACAATCAGTGAGTTTGAGAGGTTGCCATAGCCCTTTTTGTAAGACACACCATGCTGGCAAACCAGTGTAATACTGCAGCCAGTGTGTTATATGAACACGCAGTGGCTGCATGGCATTCTGGGAATTTTGCGACATTCATACAGCCATTCTTGGTGGTACTATTGCCACAACGCCAGACTTGTAAAAGCATATAACTCCTAGGGGCAACAGAGGGAGGTGTCATGATTACGATCGGGAGTTACCGTCGAGCTTCGGAAGGAAACTATATTGAAAACAAAAGTAAACACGGCAAGAAGCTTTGCTTTTTGAACAGAATCAGCTGAGATGGTAAACTGGAACAATGCAGAGCTCCAGGAGCTTCTCTTTCTTTGAGCTGAAGGTCAGATTACCAGAGACTGCACAGGGACAGTGGGGGGACACACACCTTTCGGAGCAGCTTGTTCAAAAAACCTAAGGAGTGAGGCTTTGATCGCAATAAAAAACAAGTCATGCCCAAGATAAACGGAAGTCTGCAACAGCACAGAGACCGCCCCCATAGCCCCTTTATGCCATCACATTACCGCCATTGTCTGACCACTTTTAAACAACCCAAGGCTCCTTGATGCTTGTTCAGCATTGCAGCATTGTTTTCTAAAAGAGGCTCATGTCTCAGGTGAGCTAGCGCAGCGCCAGAATTTGTAATTTGACACCGACAAGCAAAAAGCTCCAGAGTTGTTTAAAGAACCAACGCCAGTAAACAGGAGTGACCCAACAGTTATTTCTTGTACCTCTACAAAGCCACGGCGTCTTTTTGTCTCACTCTAATACTGGGTGAATTAGGTTTGAGGCTAACGTTTAGCTAACAATGCTAATGTTGAAGTAGAAACAAACAGCCATCTCTAAAAATATCTCAAGCTACTTTTTCAATTACCAACAACTTGATATCAAAGTGAAATTTAATGAGTGAAGTGAATAAGTATTCAGTCGTAATGTTTTACTTCCTTACATGAGTTGTTCAGAACAACAAGCTAACATCAAAAACCCCACTTCCTCTTTTCTGGACAATTGTTAATGTAATAAGTTTAGTGAGTGCTCGCGTCCCTTAAAACACTCAAGAATGCTAACACCAGATATAAGAATGTATTTATTTACTTATCAACTTGCTGTGTAGGACACATCCATGCTTGTCATCTAGAACCTTCTGGCGCTGATCTGTAACTGGCATTTGACCACAGGATGTCATTCTGACATCATTCTTAACATATTGCACCTTAAAATATTAATACAAAAATAAAAGGTGAAAACATTCATCCCAATAATTAGTATCGCTCTTTTATAACTGAGCAACATTTCATCCCAGAGCAATCACGGTGACACAAAATAACCTAAGCAGTCATTTACATCCTCATTTTGTGGGACAGGCAAAACGGTATTAAGAATTAATCACGGCGAGGATTACTGAAGTTTAGGGTGGCAGCTTGTTGGCATAATGTAATGCACTCCAGACACAGCACAGATAAGCCTGATGTACGACTTACCTGCATGGCCCCGGTGATATCTATGGAGATGAGCTCATGGTCTTGATGTCACCTCCTGAACACCAGTTCCCTGCCACGCTCGTGACGCTGTATCTATGCTAATACAGGGATCAGTGGGGTTGAAAGCTCATCTGGCTTGTGCTTTTTTGCTTTATCTTATCACTCTACTTATCCAGCTCCTGTCTGCGCAGCATCACCACATACCTGACACGCCGTGCACCTTAAAGAAGCACAGCCTCTTGTTTCTCGTCCTCCATCTTTCTCTCTCTGGCTGGCTGCTTCACACTATTTCACAATTCCACCTTTCATTTATTTATTTTTTTGGCTTATATTGCATCAACTTTGGTGAAACTTTATTATCATCCAGTGAAACTGTTTGCTGGATGTGCTGTTGAAATCTCAAGAGCTTAACGTTATCATTGAGTTGAGTTTGAACATCATCAAGACCAGTCAAACCAAAAGAGCATCCAACAAAGTTGTCCTCCATGTGGGTTTATGATCAAGAATGGGTCAGTTCAGACAGTAAATCCTGTCTGACTTAGCTACCCCCCCCACCCCCCAGCCCTGTCCCTCTTTGCCTCTTTGTCTACATCACACCCACCCTCTCTGGCACGATTATTTCTTATCATGTATTTATTTGTTTAATCCTCCCCTCCCCCCACAACACTTGGCGGCCCTCTCCCAGTGCACGAGCTGCCTGTCTGGCATCCCCCACCTCCCCCTACGTTTCCAAATCCACACCCATCGCCGTTCCCATCCAGCTCCAGCCCAACCACAGTAGGCGGATGTTACTTCCAGAGCCCCAGAGCGTCATGCAGGGAGGAGGGAAAGAGACCCCCACCTCCTCACTTCATCTTCACATCCCTCCCACTTGCATGTGCCCACCACTAGCTAGCCTCCATGCACACTATAAATAATGAATCCATTAGCATGCATGGATATTGTTTTAAAAAGGGGGGTGGTGGTGGGGTGCCTCAATTCATTATTAATCCCCTTCTAGGCTAAATGGGCTGTAGCTAGGGCCTCTGCTCACTGTGGTCTTCTTTACCCTTAACCAACACCACCCACCCTGTCCTGAACCTTCCCTTATAACTCCTCCTTCTGGCCACTGCTGTGTCACATCTGGACATGGTGTCCTCCCAGATTTTAGAGGCCAAACTCTAGACTCAGTCGCTTCAGATCTCCTAGCATTTATTTTCGACCATTTGATTCCAGTACAGAACTTATTGGCGGGTGAGCAGAAGAGGGTTTACGGGGATGAAGGGGCTCAGAGGGCGGAAAGCATCAATATGTGGGTGGGCTGCGGGGAATTATGTTATTTTAAACCCCGAACAGTATTTAGAATCTTTCATCAAATAATGGGTTAGAGGTTGGCGAGCATGTGTTTCAAAAAGATAAATCAGTATGAGAGTATTAAAGAGGCACATGGCCTCAACTGTAAGGATTGCATCCACGTGTGTTTATGAGTACAAGAGTGTGTGTTTTCAGTAGTGTGAGTCATGGTGCTCACCCCTCTGCTCCACACACCCTCACCACTAGGCTGCACTGCCTGCTTCTCCTCCCAACTGCCAAAGATTCAGCCAGTGGTTTACAGATGACAAAGCCACAGGAGAAAGTCACCCTATAAAAAAAACCTACATTACACACATAGATGTTGTGTTTGTTTTGACGTGCTGGGAGTGAGAATGTGTTGGTGCACACTCACATCCTGGATATCTGCCCTCCTTAGTCACAATGTGAATAATCCTGTTCCCCCAAATCACCGTGGAACATAAACAGAACAAATGCTGATAAGGAATTCAAACATGTCCATTATTTTTGTTTCTAACACACATTTGTTTTTTTAGAATATTGATATCAGGGAGAGAAAAGGTGTTTGGTTCGAACATTTACCTGCAGCTGACTCTGGAAAAGAAGCATGTCAGGAACTGTCTTCTTCGGTTTTAAATTGTATTTAGAGAAAAATCCAACAATCAGATGTCAAAGCAAATAGAAATAAATGCCTTTGATGACTAAGGCGTGTCAGATATTGGCCTACTTCTTCTGAATGGTCTTTGAAACGTTAGCCTCAGAGGGAGCTGGGTGTCAAAGTCCTCACTCCTGTTTCTGAGTCAGGGCCGGAACAGCAGGGGATGTTTTGTTGACATATAGGACCAGAGTTTGTGGAATGTTCTCGACTTAATGCTTGGATCTCAGGCTCATGGCATGAGGCTGGGGGCTTGTTTCCAGGGCTGGGCACCACACCGTTCCTCTGAACTTTGATCAACCTCTTAAATTCTTCTTCCTGGGCAGGAAATTGAAGTGTTTTGACGTGCTGGTGTGCTGCTGGTCATCTATCTCTGGGGCCTGGGAGGGGACAGGGGTAAGAGGAGACCCTCCGTAGATCAGAGATGAGCTGCTGGGCCTGGGCTCAAAGGTAAACGGGGAGAAACCTGGACAAGGAAAGAAGATATCTGTCTTGGCATGACTCGTCATGTGTGTACCTCTGACTGATCATTCTTCTCCCAGCATCCAGAAAAAAATGCATATACTCATTATTACTTTTTCTTTAAACTGGAGAAGGGTGTCAGAAAAAAAGAAATACTTTAAGTAACTTTAAGTAACAGAGGGCGTCAGGGTCAGGAATTTGTCTGATTAGTAAAACAAAAATATGAGCTGTTTTTTGATGCCATTTAATCACGTTTATGATCATCAAAAACGTTCCATTCTAACAAGCTCTAATGCATTTAGGTGTATTGATAATTCTCTCCATTCCTGCTCTATAACAATACTGTATGATGCATGTTGCAGATGCACAGTGCTGTGATGCGCCGTCGTTGCATAACGCGGCAGTAAATGCGTGCAGTGTACCAGGAAATGAACCTCTCCAGCGCATCACAGGGGGAGTAGGAGGATTTGGATGTGACTGTTTATGTAAAAGTATAGGATCTTGTCGGAGTGAGCCAGATGGAAAGATGGCTGTCATTTTAAAGATTAACGTGCGTCTTGTCTGCGCTTGGATTTTGCACCTCGGTGTGACCTTGTGAACTTGTCCCGAACATCTCCCTGTTACACGCCTCTCAGAACACCCCTCCACATACCCGGGCTTGTTTGCGCTGCTGGCTTTACCCAAGCAGGAAGTGACATCAGCGGGTCCAAACTAAAAATATGTCGCAGGATGAGCGGTCTAGGATGTCCAGGTCCGGTGTTTGTGAAACAGGAGGATGAGGATGCATCCCGCACCGGCTCCTGCGTGATGCTCTGTGATGGATGCAGGACAGTGCCACTGTTACGACAGACGCACGCAAGGCTGAGTGAGTCGCCTGCAGACCGCGCGGTGCTTTGATGCCGTCACTCTCTTTCATTCAAGTTCAGATAAGGTGCCATAGTTTTGCCCCGTCTGAGCCGGTGACGCAGCGCGCAGGCGATCAGACTAGCTGGGTGGATTCAGGGATTCGTTCACCTCTGCTTTTAAAACACTTAAAACGTTGGCTGGAACAACATAAATCAGCGTTTGGGTTGCATGTGCGAGAGAAACGAAACGTTTTAATCGACGTTATCGGTGCGCTTTTACGCATGACGCAGTAGGTTCGATTATTTAAAACGCACGTAAGGATGACAGTAGGATCAAATGCGTGGTTTATTAAGTAGGAGTTTGCGTCGTGTTGCTCCTCAACATCTGAGTAGCATCTATTTTATCCATGCAGCGCGTGAGTGTCGTCCTCAGCGGGGAAGCTCTGACAGACCCTGCTCTGCTTCCACAGCGCAGCAGTCACGTGATCCAACCTTAAGTCAGGTGCTGCCGTTGTTTAGATGAGATGTCAAGAAGTGTTGTATCACACATATAAATACAATAGTTATAATAACAGATCACAAGTACAGAAAAAAGCAAATTTGAATATCTATCTATCTATCATCTATCTATCTATCTATCTATCTATCTATCTATCTATCTATCTATCTATCTATCTATCTATCTATCTATCTATCTATCTATCTATCTATCTATCATCTATCTATCTATCTATCTATCTATCTATCTATCTATCTATCTATCTATCTATCTATCTATCTGCACACTGCACAACATCACTAAAATATATGCAAGGATTCATAGATTTATTCCCATTTTTTAAAATAAGTGCTGCCTGACAAGACAGATGGACAGCTGTTCAGCAGGCTGCCTGCAGCATCTGCTGCCCAACTTTTCCTAATAGAGGACATATGTTTAAGTGTTATTTATATTCTCTAGACACAGCTTTAGATAAGCATTAAACTTCCTGTCATTCTCATACAATTTTCAGTGCAACAGTTCAAACTTTAGTTTTTAGTTTTCTACTAAATAAACAACCAAAGAGATGAACTAAATGGACTGATTTGAGTCTTTTTTATAACGTTTTAGGGCGGCACAGTTGTAATAAGCGTGTGTTTATTGTTTCTGCTACATTGTGATTGTATGTTTTAGCAAATATTAAATACACATTTCTGTTGCTGCATATCAGTTGTTGACTGCAAAGTGCATTTTTGTTAAAGACAAAAGCTTCCAAAGGCAACAATGTGCAGTAGAGCCACATACATTGTGCAATAATCCCTGATCTGTCCAGTAGAGCGCCTGTACAGTACAGTTACATCTGGCACGTGTGTGGAGCAGCCATGTGGGACTCCTGGTGCATATAACTCACCCTGCTGTTGCCTGCCTGTCTGGAGTGATAGCTTCATTATTCATGGTTGCGTGTAGACAGCAGTCCTTAATCTTTGGGTTAACGGGAGCTCCTTGCGACTCTGGAGTTGAATGCTTGTGCATTGTCAGCCTGTTTGTTGATGAATGGGTAAGAAAGGGATGACTGCTTAAGTAAGGGAGCAGCGGCTAAACATACCCATCACGTTGTGGCATTTGGGGACAGTTTGAGGCCATAGGTAATTAGCCAGACAGAAGCCACGAGAGGGGACATATATTCTTCCTGGTGAAAGGGTCTTGGCAGGGGGTCTTTTGGCGCTCGACAGGTGCAGCGTGAGAAAGGCATTTAGAGAATCAAAACCAGAGCTGAGGCCAGATGATGGTGTCTCTCTGGCTTTTGGGGTCAGGTCCTCTTTGTAACCTCTAGATTAGGGGTGCCCATTCCTGGTCCCATGAGGACCGGTATCCAGCAGGTTTTGTGGTTTTTCTGCTCCAACACACTGGATTAACTGGTTCAATCACCTGTGCAGCATCTCATCAGGCTCTGCAGAAGCCTGTTAATCACCTGCCGATTGAAATCAGGTGTGTTGAAGGAGAGTTAAAACTAAAACAAGCTGATACTGACCCTCTATTGTGCAAAACACACCCATAATCACATAAACACACCCAGATCAGCTGAAAAAAGGAAGAAAAAAAATGCCAGGCAGAGATGTATAGATAAAGCCAAGCATTGACTGTTATTTGATTTTAATGTAAACCCTCCTCTATGTTTGTTCTTTAATCTTTGTGTGTTCTAGCAGTGTGTGTGTGTGTGTGTGTGTGTGTGTGTGTGTGTGTGTGTCTAAAATAGATAAAATAGAAGTTGGAGTTCATAATGGATCACTTTGAATTGCAGCAGTCATTTGTCCTGACTCACATGAGGAAACTGGAAACACTATTCAGTTAAACACCCATGATCCCACACTTCCAAAGGAGTGCAATCATTCAGTTTTAAGGTTAATGTAATAAAGAAGTCCCGTCATGAAATGCTTGGACACGTTTATTTTATGCCGATAGTCCTAACCCCAACCTTAACCCTAAGCTGAAGAGTAATCTGGAATGTCTGTACTGTAAACGGCAACACACAGCTCATTGTACCGGACGTTAAAAGGAGGAAAAGCAGCCGCGCTCACTGTGTCATGTTTTTTTTTTTTTTTTACTTGCTTCCTGCCTGTAATGCTTGAACTCCATAATCCTGGTTACAGCCATTACAAATCCTGCTGCCTTGACTTTAGACCCCAGACAGGAGACAGGCGCTGCAACTTGGTTTAATTTAGCATTCCTCTGAGCTTTACGGGCAGGTGTTTAACATTACTGGCAGGATTTTTATTGGCAACTTTAAAGGCAACTTTTTTTTGCTTACCTCTCAATTAGGCACACACAAATACAATGCTGCTTGTACAAGCGCCCACACATTCAAGCGCACAGCCGAGCATGAAAACATAATGGGATGCTCCATATGCACCGTGCTATCGCCTCTTTATTCATCTCTTCTGAATGCCTTTTTGAGGTGAAGATCCATCCAACCCCCACACACCTCTATCCATATGTTATCTCTGGGTACCTCCACCTATCCTGCCACGTCGGACCATGATGTGGGGGGGTTAGAGTCAGAGTTAGGGGAGATGTGTGGCCTGTAATTACTGAATCTTAGCAGGACTAGTGGTTGTGATGTGCAGCTCCCAAATCAAGGTACAGCCTGCAGCCGGCTCCTGCCACCGCGGCCCTCTGCTGCTTGATTGCTGGCAGGCTTGGCGAGGGATGTCAAGTGGCAGGCTGGGAAATGTGAAATCCCAGATAAAGCACAGAGCCCTAAAAGCCATGAAGCTGTAGTAATGAGGAAAGTGATGGGGTTTGGGGCGCAGGGCATGCTTAGCAGGCAGGCAGCAGCCAACCTTTCACACCGCCCTTCTCTTCTTCGTATGAGAGGAGGCGAAGGTGTTTGTATATTTGACTTTTCTAATCCTGGATTTAGAGGGATCCACCATACTCCCAACAATGCTAAACTGGTGGGTGGGTCAGAACAGCTCCAGATATCCCCTTGGGTCATCCTTGGACATAAATCATAAACTCTGAGCACATCCTGCCACTGCTTCTCATGTTTCCCAGGGTCAGTTCCTTTGAAAGTAGTGGCGAAGCCTTTGTAATGTGGGCCGCTGAAGAGAAATCATTCACAATATTAACGGCTTGCCTGATTTTGAACAATTCTGGAGCCGCTGTAGCAGTTAAATGCATTCCTAGTTTTGTGGAGGCCATTATTCCTGCTTTTTAATCACCCTTTTGGCTTTTATAACCTCTCCAAGCCCTAGTGTGTGGCTAAGGGGACCATGTGTGGGCGAGGAGCTCGGCTGGCTCTTACCAAACCGCCAAAAGTCACTTTATTTTTTGCTGCAGTGCAAAAAGCTAAAATACTCTACCTGGATGATGTCAGCTGAAAGTAAAACATGCATCTTGTGTTTATTTCTGCGTTAGTCTCAGCTCAGTATTTGGGATTTGATAATTCACCTGAAATTTCACTGTCCTTCGTTTCTGTTTTCATTGTGTCAGCGCTGGTAAAACACAATAATGAATCTGGCATTGCTTTTCTCCTTTACGCATCCTCATTATGACAATAAATTATTCTTACTAAATGATTTTTTTCCCTTCGATGTAAATCATCCAGCAATATTTTGTAGCAGGATTATGTTTCGATTTTTGCCAATTTCCATTTTTTTTACCCTGTTTTCCCATCTGGACATTTCACACAAACACAAAAAGCAATTTTTATGAAATGCATTTTTATTTTTTCCCCCACACAGAAACACACACTCCTCATAGCAATCCTTGATTGTTTCAGTAGTCGTGATGTTAACGAAGGTATTGGTTCTGATGGCAAATTAGGCTTTATTTTGCAGAATATTTTCACTTTAAGTTGATAAATAACAATTTAGAGTAAAATAAATGAGCTTTCTAAAATACTGTACGCACTATTTATGATGATCCATCAATTTGTGATTTGACAAAATGTAGTTTTGCATATAATTTAAACACACGTCGGCTACCGTCATTTAGGCTCAACATTTTCCAACTTTTAGTTTAATAAATCAACTTGCATCCATGGTGCAGGAGTGAAAAACAAACAGAACCACTCACCCCCTCATTACCTGCTTCCAGGTCCGAGCAGCTCAAGGAGAGATGGACAGGTGTGATTAATCTGCAGAGATTTGTTTTTTCCTAGCTTAGCCCTTGGCTAACAGTCTGTTTAAATCATCTAGCCTTTAGTCTCAAGCTGACAGGATGTGTGAAGTGGCTTGTCTCACTGGTGGTTTAGTTACAGCTAACCAGAACACCTGGGTGCTCAGACGCCAAACAGACGGGTGAGCCGCTGTCAGGCTGCAGACTCGTCACTGACGCGGGTCACAGTTGCACAGGCTGTTCAGCTGGGTGAGAATGAGGGGTGTGTGAAGTCATTGCTTGTTTACCCTGCGCCTGATGGCCCCCCGCCAGCAGCTACAGCAATTATCACCTTGAAGGAATGTGGGACCCTCGTGCTAAATTCCCTTTGACCCCCCTGATGTAGGAGGTCAGGAGGTGGGCGCTCTCTCCAGGGGGAGATCTGTGTGGGTGACAAAAGTCAGTGTGTGCAGGGTGTGTTCGTGTAGAGGTCTGGGGGACACCCCCGTCCGTCGTTAGGTGCCTGCAGACCCCCAACACAGCAAACAAGATCGGCATGTTTGCTGAGTAAATTGGTTTCTAAAGATTTTAATTTGACACACACACACACACACACACACACACACACACACACACACACACACACACACACACACACACACACACACACACACACACACACACACACACACACACACACACACACACAAAAACACCTAAAGTGTTATTCAGAAGACATGAGCAACAAGGTTTTAGGTAGAAGGAACTGACCTTTTGGCCAAGCCAGACGCTTTCACACGTTTCTGCCTCAGCGCCACGTCCAGGAAGCCTCCTGCACGAGCGAATCCAACCACCAAGCCCACGTTCTAGAAATCTACATTTGTTATTTGAAAGTGTTTGTTTGTCTCAAGCTGTTTTTAGTTCACGAGTGTAAATCACAACTTTACAAGTGAGTGTAGGGCACTGTAAAGGATGGCTGTTCATGTGCATGTTTGTGAAAGCACAAGTGAGAGGATAGTGGGTTTAAATATAAGAGGTCTATTGAATCTGACGTGTTTTGTTCTAGACGGAGAGTTGCAACATGGACATATGATATGGCAGAAGACGAGGCATCTTTTTATTAATCTTTAGTACCTCCAAAGCTTGGTGATTGCAGATAAAGTATAGGGGACATACTGCTGAGAGTGAAGATGCAGTGAACACAGATTTCATGTGAGAAATGTTTGTTGCTTTGAGCTTATGCAACGTTATTTTTGATTTTACAGGCTCTCCATCCTGGCTGTGTGCTGCAAGAGACTGCTGCCTGGCATCAGTGCATGAGGTAAACACACCGGAGTCTTTCTGTGGTGGTGTGTGGCTGCAGGTCAGTTTTCTGTGTTGCAGAGGAATGCCCTCCTGAGACATCTCGCTGACCAGTCCGTATGAAGCTGTGCGCTGAAACGTGAAGGCCTTGATGCATTGTGACAAACCCGAGTGTCCCCGCAGTGTCATCAGATCACAGCGCCACTTCCAATTAACGCTCGTCTCCGAGCTCCTTGCTCCCTACCGGCACTGCCGAGGAGAGCTGCAACAGAGCTCGGCTGGCGTTCTTTAAATTTTTTTTCTTCTTGTTTTCATCCAAAAATGTCCAGAAACTCTCATCATTAATTAATCTTCACGCTGATGGAGCAAACGGCACACGGGATGGACAGCTGTCAGACAGAAGGGGTTTAGGTGGGGTGGGACGGGGAACAGAAGGACCACCTTAACCAATGTGGGCACTCGCACACAATCAGCACATCATCTGCACCTTCTTGTCAGGAGTTGTTCGTACCTCTCCAGGTTGTCATGGCAACATCATTTACTCTGCCAGAGGGGCTGTTCTTCTCTGTTTCAAATTGCACTGTAATATTGGAAGTGGCTGAAGAGATTTGGGGGAGGGCGGGTGGGGGGGCGGTAAAGGTGGACTTCGCTGTAGCCTGAAATGGAATTTATTTGATTTAATGTGATGTTTTATGGAGCTTCTTCTAAAAACAAATCCAGTCAAGTTTTCATCTTGCAAAGCAGTCCTTTTCTTTTATTGACCCATCAACACGATTCCTAAAATTACTGCAGCAGTTTGTTGTGTTTGTCTTGCTGTTCATCTGTGTATCTAACACCGCCAAACTCCATAACTGTGGCTCTTCGTCTGCTCCATATCCCGACTCTTAATAACCCTACACCCCTTCACCTCTCTCTCTCTCACATTTAGCAGACTCCTGTCTCCCTCAGTACACTCACCTCTGCAGCACTCATCCATGAGCAACACACTCATTCACACGCGCTTTCGCATGACTACACAAATGCACAAACAGGACTTAGGCCCCAACTGGCTCACGCACATGAAACACACTCGCTTACTCACCCAGGAATTATCACGGTAGTAAAACTGGAGAGAGAGAGAGAGAGAGAGAGAGAGAGAGAGAGTGAGAGTGAGAGAGAGAGGGAGAGAGAGAGAGAGAGAGAGAGAGAGAGAGGGGGAGAGAGAGAGAGAGAGAGAGAGAGAAAGATGGAGGGGGCAGGGGGTATTCAGAGGGAGGGAAAAGTGTGACTACCCCAACGGAAGTATTTTCTGCCTACTGTGTCTGTGACCTAATGTTGAGGACAAGCTACTGTTCTGTCCTATAAACTCCTAAAAAGTTTGACCATAAACACACTTTAAAAAAATTCTGCGCATATTTTTATATTTTTACCACAGTGAGATAGTTGTTTCAGGTGTGTTGTGTCTTGTTTCTTCTGTACTGGCGTTTCACTTTGAATGATGTGACAGACGTGAGTCTGTTCTGCTATTCTCACTTCTCTCTGTCTCTGCTTGTATGTCCTCGACTCTTGCTGTGTGTGTGCGTGTGTGTAGGTGTGTGTGTGTGTGTGTGTGTGCTCTCTGGTCCGCTGCTTTGGCACAAAAAGGAAGACCGAGCCGCCCCATTCTTTGTTTTCCTTCTTGTAGGAAACTAGCAGCAAATTGCGGCTCAATGAGGCGTTGCTGTTTTGTATGGTCTGATAAAGTGCAAACCTAACCGTCTGCGCTGCAGTGTTTTGTAGCTTTGGCCTGTGAATGTAGGTCCATGTGATGGTTGGTTAGTGTTGAACATTAGGTGATTGAGGGTGGTTGTGGTTTCTCTCTCTGTCTCTCTCTCTCTCTCTCTCTCTCTGTGTGTGTGTGTGTGTGTGTGTAGGGGCCATTCACGCATTTTTAAGATGTCACCCCATGTTTGGAGTCGCTGTCCACCGTGCTTAATTGTGATGAGGGGTAATTAGAGCCCTGTTTTAAGGCTCCTTGGAGAGTTTAGTGTTCTGCCTGTCTTCAAGCGCTGCTAAAATCCCAAGACTGTAGAGTTCTCTGTAGAGCCGGCATGACACACTTGTCAAAGTGATCAGAGCAGGGCATATGTGTGTGGGTGTATTTATGTGCCGGTGGGAAATATCCAAGTTTTTTACTTCAATGAATTCTTCCAACACCTGCAGTAACTACTTAGGGTGGAAATGAAAGGGATGACTCACAGAATCTGCAGTGATTTCAGGAGGATTTTATAGTTTCACAACCACACAAGCTCAACACGATCCTCAGAACCGATCAACTCCCAAATCATTTGCAAAAAAAATTTACAAAATTATTTATTAATACGCTATATTTACTTTAAATCCTGTGCACAATTAATTCATGATTGTAGATAAGTTGCTTTTGCTTCCTTGTGTAATTTAATCACCTAGATTTCAGCTCTATTTGAACTAAAAGCTGTTTAGATCCACCGATCAAGATCGTTTAGTGAAGGAGAACAGACACACGGCTTGGGAAGCCGACAAAAGCAGAAGGTCTGGGGTGAACGTTTGACCTTTTCTTAAGGGAACCCACATAAGCATTCTGCTCTCCAGAGGCTGTTGAGGGTAATTATCTGCCAGGGTGCACACGTTGGAGAGCGTCTGTTGGAACGAGCTTGTGTTTACAAGGTGAGCGTGGAATTGTTTGCAAGCATCCTGTGCCTCGTGTTGGTGTGTCAGCCCCAAATGGGATAAAATGCATATCCACTCACCACTGTGCAGCACTTCGTCACGCAAGTGCGAGCTTTGTGTGCCCTCCCAAGTGAGCACACGCAGACATATCCCATTTTTTCCCCTTCCCTGGAGTTCAGAGACAGAATCTGGGCCTCTCAGAGGAGGAGTGTGGCTCGAGGAGGAGGCTCAGGAGCCATCTTGGACATGGGGTAAGGGGGCCCAGTGGCACAAAGCCCCATTCCCTGCTCCTCCATGTGGAAAATGGCAGGAAAGCGAGGAGGAGGGGAAGGAAGGGGGGAAAATGAAGAAGTGGAGGAAAGAAGAGGAGGGAGCAACAATTAGTGGGATCTTCTAATCACCGAAGCAACACTCATTTAATTGACATGTGAAATTTGAATTCATCTAACAAGTTGATATAGGCAGCACAACAATGGAGCAGTTAAAGTCCAAGGACTGCTGGTGGAAGCCTGGGAGGAGACGCGGCAGCTGAGGGCTGAGGCCGCGGTCTTTGTTAGCGCTAGCTGCTGCTGGCTGGGTCGGTTGTCCGTGAGGAGATTATAACCCACAATGCCCCTGGCCCTTCTCCACCACCATAGAGCAGCGCACACCAAAACAAGGGGCTTGTATAAGTGTTTCTGCTTGTTGTGGTTATTTATTTTCAGCATAAAGTGCAAGTAGCGCGAAAGCAACAATTATTTTTACTACAATAAACCCGAGCCTAATAACTCCTGAGGAGGTAAAACACAAAAGGAGGACGACAGAGGGAAAACGGCTGTCTGTTCATTCCTGCTCTTACAGAAATCAATAAGCTATTTAAGGTCATCAGAAAGCAGCATCACTGTCAACTTGCTGCTGCGGGAAGTGAAAACACCAACCCCCCCCCCCCCCCTACCTACATGACTGTTTTAACACATGCATTTGTAAACTGTAAAATGTTTTTTTTTGTTTTATCTCCTGCCACACATGTTTTTTAAACAATCCATAATTTGGTCTTCTTATCTTCTTAGTTCTGAATAAAAATATTTTGTTGTTAGTAAATGTGACAGCTCATCAGGAAGGATTAAAACTTTTATAAAAAAAATGTAAAAATGGCTAATTTGATCTCAGTGTGAACACAGTAAGAAAAAACAGATTTCATGAATTTTACTAGCATGACTCAATGGTGGCTGATCTCCCAGTTAAATGTGTTGGAACACTTTTAAATAGGACATTTGTGATGGATTTAATCAGTGGAGGGTGGAAAGGAAAATGGTTAAACTAAGGAAGGTGACCAGCATTAAAATCTTTGCTTGAACTGATGTCTTTATGGCTGCTCCTCTCTCCCAAAATGTATCTTCTGATCATTATATATATATATATATATATATATATATATATATATATATATATATATATATATAAGATAAATATAAAATGATCAGAAGATACATTTTGGGAGAGAGGAGGATTAGAGAATAAATATTATTTGATATCTGTGGCAACAAAGCTTTAAGGCAATCAGACTGAAGCTGGATCATCACAGATGTGGATTATAGCCTCTATAGCCTGAGGAGAGCAACTTCAGCTAAACCTGACTGCAGCATAAAGTGGATTTCAGCTATAAGCTCCCTCTCCCACCAATAAGTAGAATAAAATTAGAGAAAATAATAAAGCAAGTTTGTGACCATGTTGTTATATCACAGGTGAAACTTAAAAATTTTGAATTTGGTGCAAAAGTTCATTAATGTCACTAATTCAACTGAAAAGGTGAAACTAATATATGAGACAGTCTCATTCCATACAAATCCACATATTTCACATTTTTATTTGTTATAATTGTGCTAATTATGGCTTACAGCTGACGAAAACACCACATTCAGAATCTCACACTTATTATCAATATCAGAATATTGTGAAAAGGTTCAACATTCTAGACTGACACTCTATCAGCTAATTAATCCTAAACTCCTACAAAGGGTTCCTGCCCCTTTAGATGGTTTCTCAGTTTAAGTTGGATTACGGAATTTTGCACCATGTTCTAATTGTTTAGGTTCTACCTGTACAGCAGTAGCTCAGGAGATAGAGCAGGTTGTCCAGTAATCGGAGGGTTGTATGATTGATCATGCTGATGTTGTGTCCTTGTAAGCGCCTCGTGATTTTTATCTTGAGAGGCGCTATAGAAATGATATTTTCTTCTTCTTCTTCTTCTTGTGCAAGAAACTTAACCCTCCTTGTCTTGTGGTGGTGGTTGGAAGAACTGGTGGTACCTGTGCCAGTCAATCAGTGTGCCCCAGAGCAACAGTGGCTACATTCTAGCTCATCCTCATCAGTGTGTGACGTTACATGTGTGTGTGAATGAATGAATGATACACTGTGGTGTAAAGTGCTTTGGAGTCCCCTGACTCTGAAAGGAGCTATACAAGTGCGGGTCATTTATCATTTAACCTTTCATGGTCCCCATTGAAACAGAAAGAGCAATTAAACCTTTGCTTTCGTCACATTTTTTCTTCATTGAGAAAAATTAAAGATTTAATAAAATCACATAAATAATATGAGCTCACCTTTTCAAAGGTATGGCGAAGGATGCTTCTGAATTTCAGCAAAGAACCGCCCTCTCCACATTTTGAAAAAACAAAAAAAAAAAACTAACCCATGCATGCTCTGTTTAAAGTCAAAGTCCCATAGTCATCATCACACACTGGTGGAATCCATCTCGGCATTTGACCCATCCCTATGGAGGGGAGCGGTGAGCTGCAGCGGTGGCTGCACTCGGGAACTATTTGGTGGTTTAACCCCCCAGTCCAACCCCTTAAAGCTGAATGTCAAGCAGGGAGGCATTGGGTCCCATTTTTAACGTCTTTAGTATGACCCGACCGGGAATCGAACCCCAATCTCCCAGTCTCTAGGTGAAAACTCCACCTCTAGGCCACTGAGCTGGTTTACAAGGTGGTCACAAGTAGCTGTTAGCCTTGCAGCTAACTTCTTCTAGCAGTACTCAGAAAGAATTTCTCCGAATAGCATGCCAAACTTTAGCTTACACGGGGAAAAAAAAAACAGCGAAAAAAAAAAACAGCAACAGAGGCGTCCGTGGGAAACCCAACCTTCACCTTGCGGATGCGCAGGAAGTGAAAACTACTCAGCACTGAACACGTATGACAACAGCCTTACGTGAAAGCTTCACCAGAATGATTGACAGTTATGAGGACCAATGGTTCAGATGATCCACCCGAAAGAAAAATATTCTCCTCTCTACCTTTAACTCGTGTATCATTGGTTACATTTTTATCTAATTTCCACATTGTTTAGAATTGTATTAAAGTTTATTGAACTATTTGGTAACAGTTTACAATAGGGGTCACATTATTAACGTTACATAGTGCATTATTAACCATTAATAAACAATTAAATACAGTGTTAATGTAACTGGACTCAGCCGCACTGCTTTGTCCAGTCAAGAAACATCCTGCGTTGTGTAAATGACGAATGGCTCAGAGGTTCAGGTTCAGCCCAACTGACAGTGTTTTTATTCTCCAACTGCACAGAATGGGATAACACACAGCAGCAGTTAAAACCATCTAGCCAATCTCAGCTCATCATAATTAAAATGACAGTCTGATACATGAAGTTTCCCTACACTGTCGGAGAACAGGCCAACATTAAAGTGCAATTTGCAGCAATGTCCGGTTTTATAAATGTAATCGGCTCTATTGACTGCACTCATGCTGCTATAAGGGCTCCGAGTGAGAATGATTATGTTTATGTAAATAGAAAAAACATACATTCCATCAACATCCAAATTATTTGTGGGCCAGA
Organism: Nothobranchius furzeri; assembly: GCF_043380555.1. Taxonomy (NCBI): domain Eukaryota; kingdom Metazoa; phylum Chordata; class Actinopteri; order Cyprinodontiformes; family Nothobranchiidae; genus Nothobranchius; species Nothobranchius furzeri. The sequence continues at coordinate 83,243,271 of NC_091741.1, forward strand.
CATGGTTCTAACAAATGTGGTGGCACATTGGCCTGGGTCTACGCATGACTCATTTATCCTGACGCACAGTAGTGTGGGCAACAGACTGCAGGCAGGTGCTGCACGTGATGGCTGGCTCCTCGGTAAGTAGATCCACACTTATATTACTTAAACCACTGCATATTATAGTCATTGTGGTATAGCACATAGGTGACAGTGGCTACCCCCTGAGATCCTGGCTCCTCACTCCCTTCAACAACCCACAGAATGCAGAGGAGCTGCGATTCAATGAAGTCCATGGGCGTGTGCGCTCTGTTATTGAGCGCGCCATTGGCTATATTAAAGGCAGGTGAAGATGTTTGGATGCGTCAGGGGGCAGACTGCTATACCAGCCCAAAAAGGTATGCAGAATAATTCTGGTCTGCGGTGTCCTGCACAACATCGCACTGAGGAACAACGTTCCTCTCCCACCGGGGCTACCTCCCCCTCCTCACCTTGACCAGCCTGAAGTGCAGCCCCCGCCCCAACATGTGGAATATCAGCAGGGGGCCAGATTGAGACAGAATGTCATGCGTCGTCCATAGAACCAACACAGACGGCATGATTTTCATATTTTATTTTTTCACCAATTCCTTAAGTGTTCGTGAAATTTCAGTCAGGACATCACGTATTATGTGCAGTTCTTCCCTCACTTTGTTCACTGCACTAAGCATGTGTCAGTTAGCACCTGGCCACTTCCTGGTGCGCTATGTGCCCGAGGCGCGTTGGTGGAACAGGCCGACCCTGCAGCCACATCTTCTGTTGTCACCTGGGATGCCTCGTTGGACCCTTCATTCAGAGTCACTGGGGGAACAATGAGATATGATTTTGTTTTATATTTTAATGACAGACACATTTGATCTGTATTAATAAAAGGCTTAAACGTTACCAGTCTCCTCTGCATGGTCAGTATCTCCCTCCTTCTCCGGCACGATGCCATGCACGCTTGCCGGTCTGAGTACTGCTGAGATCCTAACGGCGAGCAGTGGGAGACCAGAGGTGCCAGGGACTCCGCCAGTGGCAGACACACTCTGGCAGTGGCAAAACATCTTTTTTTTTGCCTCAACCTTCAGATCGGACCATTTCTTTTTAATATCTGCCACAGATCTCTCTGACAAACTCAAAGCATTGACGGCTTCAGCAACGCTGTGCCACTCTGACGATTTCTCTTATTTGTTATGCCACTGCTGTTACCTCCAAAAAGCATTTCAGTTTCCCACTTCACCCACAGATACCTCAATTTCTGCTTCTGTGAAATTGCGCTTCCTTGACCTGCCTTGATCTACAGTCGCCATCATCACTGGCGGAGCGCTGCAACAAGCCGGCTTATGTATACAGGTGCTGGCCAGTAAATTAGAATATCATCAAAAGGTTGAAAATATTTCAGTAATTCCATTCAAAACGTGAAACTTGTACATTATATTCATGCAATGCACACAGACCAATGTATTTCCAATGTTCATTACATTTAAATTTGATATTCATAAGTGACAACTAATGAAAACTCCAAATTTGGTATCTCAAAAAATTAGAATATTCTGAAAAGGCTGAATATAGAAGACACCTGCTGCCACTCTAATCAGCTGATTTACTCAAAACACCTGCAAAGACCTTTAAAAGGTCCCTCAGTCTTGTTTTGAAGGCACCACAATCATGGGGAAGACTTCTGACTTATCAGCTGTCCAAAAGACAATCATTGACACCTTGCACAAGGAGGGCAAGACACAAAAGGTGATTGCTAAAGAAGCTGGCTGTTCGCAGAGCTCTGTGTCCAAGCACATTAACAGACAGGCGAAGGGACGGAAAAAATGTGGTAGAAAAAAGTGTACAAGCTCTAGGGATAACCGCACCCTGCAGAGAATTGTGACGACAAACCCATTCAAAAATGTGGGGGAGATCCACAAAGAGTGGACTGCAGCTGGAGTCAGCGCTTCAAGAACCACCACGAGGAGACTCATGAAAGACATGGGATTCAGGTGTCGCATTCCGTGTGTCAAGCCACTCTTGAACATGAAACAGCGCAAGAAGCGTCTCGCCTGGACCAAGGACAAAAAGGACTGGACTGATGCTGAGTGGTCCAAAGTTATGTTTTCTGATGAAAGCAAGTTCTGCATTTCCTTTGGAAATCAAGGACCCAGAGTCTGGAGGAAGAGCGGAGAAGCACAGAATCCACGTTGCATGAGGTCCAGTGTAAAGTTTCCACCGTCAGTGATGGTGTGGGGTGCCATGTCATCTGCCGGTGTTGGCCCACTCTGTTTCCTGAGGTCCAGGGTCAATGCAGCCGTCTACCAGGAAGTTTTAGAGCACTTCATGCTTCCTGCTGCTGACCAACTTTATGGGGATGCAGACTTCACCTTTCAACAGGACTTGGCACCTGCACACAGTGCCAAAACCACCAGCACCTGGTTCAAGGACCATGGTATCCCTGTCCTTGATTGGCCAGCAAACTCGCCTGACCTTAACCCCATAGAAAATCTATGGGGTATTGTGAAGCGGAGGATGCAATACGCTAGACCCAACAATGCAGAGGAGCTGAAGACGACTATCAGAGCAACCTGGGCTCTCATAACACCTGAGCAGTGCCACAGACTGATCGAGTCCATGCCACGCCGCATTACTGCAGTTATTGAGGCAAAAGGAGCCCCGACTAAGTATTGAGTGCTATACATGCACATTCTTTTCATGTTCATTCTTTTCAGTTGGCCAACATTAGAGAAACAAACATTTTTTCATTGGCCTTTAGAATATTCTAATTTTCTGAGATACCAGATTTGATGTTTTCATTGGTTGTCACCTATAAATATCAAAATTAAACGTAATAAACATCGGAAATACATTGGTCTGTGTGCATTGCATGAATATAATGTACAAGTTTCACGTTTTGAATGGAATTACTGAAATATTTTCAACCTTTTGATGATATTCTAATTTACTGGCCAGCACCTGTATGCATGAGATCCACAAGACACTTTGCATTGGCCATTTCTGGCAGTAAGTGGGCGTGGTGAGGGCGGGATGTGACTAAAAAGCAGCTGGGAACCATTCTCGTTAATCTCTGATTTATGAAGTGGAGATTGCATGCAGCTGTGTGTACTCCATGTTTGATAGATCACAAACCTGCTTGGCGTAAGTACATTTTTTTTGCTGAGCTTAATTGCGGTCTTAATAAAGATTCAACACAATGTTTGATAAATGAGACCCCTGACCTGTATTGAATTCTGTTTTATAACAATCTGCACTAATCCAAGTTGACACATATTATAATGTTAAAAAAAGACCATAATACCAAACATCATGGTAAGAAAAAGCCTAAACTACCAAACTACTGCATATACATGTCTGTTTGGATTTGACAGGAACTTCAACAATGTGGTTTTGGAAGAACAGAAACCTACTTTAGGAGATTTTACATTTTTATTCATTTAGTTTTTTAACTGAATTACCATTTAAATCTCTGTAAGTGTTAAAAGCATTATTTATTTTATTATTATTATTATTTGCTCTGATCTCTTTATGTGGACTTCTGGAACTGACTAAAGAGTGGCTTTCCTCATCACCTCTCAGTGTATTTTCTGTAAACTCTGACCTTTACCTTTGTCATGCTGGGTTGGGAAAGAAACCTCCACATTAGCGCAGCTTTTGTCGTATTGTACTCTGTGCTAACAGATAGTTCTATTGTCCAGGACTGACTTTGTTGAAGAGGCAAAGAGTCAGAGGGACTCAGGACGCTTCTCAAGTCTTTCAGCTGGAGTGTAATCCCCTTCCTTTATCTCTGGGGCTGATCTGGTTTTCTGTGAATGACTGCCTACTTGTCTCTAGCTCTTAGTCACGTTTCCTTTCACATTCTTGTTCTCTAAATCTCTCTAGTTTGCTTGTTGTGCCACGCTCATGCTCGGTGATCCATCTTCAGCTCGTTCCCTCCGTCTGTATGTGGCAGCATCTTGCATGGCTGCTTTAAAACTGTTCACTGGGTGTAAAAGAATACCCAAACGCATCCAGAAGAACCACCTAGATGCCACCTTGCACCACACACCAGACAGGTAGCTTGGCTTATGTCCAAGAATCACATCTGGGATGGTGTGTGGATACTTTGGATTTGTGTGTTGGGGGCTGGGAAGTGGGCTGCATCTGGGACGTTTGATTGGCCCGCTGGCATCAGAGCCAGACGAGATGCTGATTGGATGGCTGGATGCAGACTAGCGTGCAGGTTTCTGTGTGCCATGTAGCTTTGCCTCCCAGCACGCCAGCCAATAGCTCCACATATTGGATGCTTTACAGATTAGATCCATTGGAACTTTATGCGTAGCCTGTGTATGTTTGCATGTGTGCGCGTGTGTGCGCGCGTGTGTGTGTGTGTGTGTGTGTGTGTGTGTGTGTGTGTGTGTGTGTGTGTGTGTGTGTGTGTGTGTGTGTGTGTAAGAGCATTTTTAACCCCCTTGAACAAATCTGCACTGTCTTCATGATCACAAAATGCATTTGCCTCTCCCAGACTCATCATTAATTATTGACGGCAGATCTGACTGACCTTCCCAGATCGATGCAGAGGCTGTCCACAGTTATACGGTTAGGACTTAGCTCATATACGCTCTCAAATGGTCAACATGGAAGAATTTATTGAGGATTCCTTATGATAACAGCAGGAATCCTCTACATAATTTATCACAATTTATGGACTCATCCAAATGGAGCCAAGCAATAATAATCGCTGTACATCTTCAGATAAGGTAAACTATACCAGTGGACTGAGTTTTAGTCATATTTAATTCTGTGTACAATAGTGCTGCTGTGATAAAATCGAAACATTGATTCTGAATTGATTCTTATGAAAAGTCCAAGAGTCAAATTGAATCGATTCATAAGTTTTAAAAAATTATTTAACATTTTAACAAAGTTTGCCCTTTTTACTGCTAAAATGGAAGGAAAACTCCACATGGTCAAATGAAGGTTAATACAGTTTCCCCTGGTGATTCACTGGAGGAGCTGTCCCATGTTTGCCTAGAAATCTAGACCATCAGTGGCTGAAGCAAAAGGACTTTGCTGTGCATGTCAATATAGCCATGCTCCATTGGAACCTCTGCAGCCCCGGTTACTCTGGTGGCTGGCCAATCACAGCGCTCTATAAGTTTGGTGGGCAGGTAGACAGTGACGGTTCATTTGAAACGGCTTTGGCATCAAATTTGGACAACTTCCACGTGGGCTTTTCTTTGAGTCAAGAGCAGATAGAGGCATGTAAGTCCTTTATTTAGAAAATGGATGTATTTGCATCTTCTTTGACAGTGTATGGCTGATATCCGTAGTTGTGAGTACGTCACGTTGTTTTATGTAAAAATAAAATGTGGAGACAGTTTAAAAGACAACCTTAGATCCCGTCCCACATCTGAGAGCAATGGGTCGTGGCCAGACTACTTTCACAAAAATAGGATGGCTTGCCAGGTTAGGCCCAAGTGGCTGGGGAGAGGGAAGCCTGGGCCTCTCTTCTTAGGATGCTGCCCCTGCGACTCAACCCCTGTTAAAGCTTGGTTTATGCTTGACGCATTCACTTTCCGCTTGGTGATGCAGCTTGCGGATGGAACGCGCTTCACAACTCGCAGCGTTTATGGTTTGTGCGGCCCGTCTCTGTGGTGAGCCAATATTCTCCCAAACTGAACGGGGCAGCATGGAGCTCTACGGCATGCATCCAACACTACACCATAGTAGAAGTAGAAATTACTGTTTACAACACGGCATTCCAGCATTTTTTTAACAGCGTCCTCGTCTTTTCCGACAGTGCGAGCTATTTCTCTCCTAGAATTATTAACAACATGTTGATCACGGTGATCTCTGAGAGCTGAATCATACAAATGTCTGTATTTACGAACCTCTGCCATACTAGTTCTTGCCGGTCCGCCATGTTTTTCCGCGTCAGACCGTCAGTGTGGTTAGAAAATTTCCTAGGTGCGCGGTGCGGAAAGTTTGGGCCATGCGGAGGCGCGGTGGAGGGGCGTGGTTGTTAAAATGACGTAATTTTGCTGCGCAGAACCGTGCGAACCTCACGGACGCCAAGCATAAACCAAGCTTAAGCGGTGATGAATGGATGGATGGAAACGGTTTCATAGTCTTATTTGTCTTCTATTGCTATTAGGTGTGCAGTGATTTACTTCCTCTAGTATCAAGTATTTTATGATTTATTTAATTAGAATTACTATTAATGCAGTTATTCTCATAAATTAGTTAGGGGCAGTTGAAGCCAGATTTAGGTATAAAAGGAAGCATTCATCAAAGTTTCACCGTTTCCATTGATGCATCAGCCATTTCTACAGACCCAGTGTTTCTGCTCATTTTGACAGATTTCAATTTATCTCAAAGAACTGAAATGGGCACAGAAATATTTTTCAGTTTCTGATTAACTTATAAATGTTTATTCTGGAAGTAAAACATTCACATGTATGTTATTGCTGAAGTGAACAAAGCCTACAAGGAGTAAACATTTTCTTTTTTAGAACCTAGCAATGGTGTGTTCATGAACCAATTAAAAAAAATCAGATTTCAATTCTAATTTTAAATTGGCCAGTCACTGACTGTTCCACTCATACTACATATTGGCTGATTTTGACCCTCAGAGGACTATTTGAATGCACCTGTACCATTTTATAACAAATTCTATCAGACAATCACAAGCCTGATCCAAAAGAAACAACCTTTGAGTACAGATTTGCAAAAGGACTGAGATATTTTGAAATCTGTAGTTCATTGTATTGTGAAAACGTTCATTAAGTCAAAGGAGGTTTAAGTGTGAAATCTGAGTTTTTACGTGATATTTGAGCTTTAAGATACGACTAACAAAACTGTCCTTCTCCTGAGATAAAAAAAGACTCATGGGCCGAATGCCAATGTAGAAAACTCCAGAAATAGACCGTTTCTGTGTTTTCCAAGGAGAAACCCATCAATCCGTTCTACCACAGAGTCCCCTAGACACGTGCTCATCTGAGGTGGAAGGGAGATCGTAGAAACATGTTCTGAGGTCACATGGGTCCATGTTTCAGCTCGCTTTTGGCAAAAGCAGGCGTTGGTTCTAAGAGCCAATGATAAGAAAGATCATTCAGAGTGTTATCAGCAAAAGATGAAAATGTCAGTGTCTGTGATTTTACGGGGGTGGGTCAGTGCTGGACCATGGACATGTGTGACCATGAGAGGAGGATTAATGCAGAGGTGAAGTTTAAAATCACCAGAGAGATATGCAACCATCACAATGACGTCTCTTCCAGGGATGTCTGTGTTTCCTTTTGCAGGAAAACGGCAGACATGAAAAAAAGGAAGCTCCTAATGTTGGTCCCAAAGCCTCTGCTGCAATTACACTTGAGACCTGTTGTGGAATTACTCAAGAATAATAAAGTTATTCAGTTGATGAACAAACAACATCCCTTCCTTTGTGCCTGGTGAGCAGATGTGTGATCTTATAAATAGGACAGTTTGATGCATATCTTGATGTGTGGTCTGAGATGCGTTTGTAAATTGAACAATTGAGATTGTGTTAATGTAGACATTTATTTTTCTTTGTAGATTAAACGATGTATTCAAGTGCACTGTTATTTGGCTTTATTAGATGGGATATATTTAATTAAAAATCCTTCACAAGAAGAATGTATTTAGTAATGTGCCAGTCTGTGAGCTTTCCCAATAAATCAGACTCCATGCTGTAAATATGTGTGACTCTACAGAGCGTTTGTTAAACTGGAAAATCCTCAATATTTCTTTGTTTGTTTGTTTAGGTGTTGTTTTATGTTGTGGTATACTTTATTGAATTAAGAATAGGCTCATGATATGTGAGGATGAAGCATTTCATTAAATTATTGTAAACTTTTTTAAATAGTCAACTGAACTTGATTTTATTTTGCTCTTCCTACCTATTCCACCTTCCTCAGGATCCACTGATTTCCCTCTTTCCTATTCCATTTCTTTCTCTTTCTTTACATTTTAACCACAATTGTCTTTTTTTGCTCATTTTAAACAAATTTTTAATCATTTTCTAAAATTCTTTTTTGTATTAAAATTTTTTTGTTTTTGTGAAGCGCCTCGTGATTTTTGTCTTGAGAGGCGTGTGACCAAGCATCAAAATATGACGATCAGGGTGCCCCAGCACGCTGGGAGAGGACACGCAGGGACACGTGTCACCATGGGCGTCAGGGATGCTTTGGGTGTGAGAATGTGTTGGAGAGGCGCAATAGAAAATATCTCTTCTTCTTCTTCTTCTTCTTCTTCTTCTTCTTCTTCTTCTTCCATCCAAAGGACTTCTTCTTGATTGAATGCAGATTCTATCCAATTACATTTTGTATCAAAGAACAATTGCAAAAAAATAAATAAAAATAAAATAAAACTAATTTAGATTTTAGAAGGCAATAATATTCACAAGAAAGATCTATAATCCCTGGTATGAACTAGCTCGTAGTAATCGTTAAATTCACTAAGTGTAGTTTCTGAGTTTTAGCTTGACCAGTCAGTCATTAAACTAATCACACTGAATATTAGATTCCCACCAGATGATTTTGCTCAAATGTTTTTTAAAGTTTCCTATTATTGTTGTGTACATGTGAAACTGGAAAAATGAGAATATGTGCAAATGTTCATTTATTTCAGAGAGACCATCTAAAGGCTCAGGAACCCTTTGCAGGTGTTTTGGATTCATTAGCTGATTAGAGTGGGACCCTTTTAGTCTAGAATAGGGCTGGATGATAAAAAAAAGTATACTGATAACAATTTTTTTTATATTGATCAACATGTTTATGTTTATGTATTTAGCAGACGCTGTTGTCCAAAGTGACTTACAAGTGATAATCGGCATATTGCCCTTGAGGCTAACAACAACAATAACAACAACATTGACATCAGTCATGGAGAGTAGGGAACAAGGAGTGGACAGTAGAGAGGGGGGACCGGTGCAGGGAGGGTGCTAGTTAAGAAGATGCTCTCTGAAGAGCAGGGTCTTCAGGAGTTTCTTGAAAATTGAAAAGGAAGCTCCTGTTCTGGTAGTGCTTGGAAGGTCGTTCCACATTTGTGGAACGATGCATAAGAAGAGCCTGGATTGTCCTGAGCGTGGTGTAGGCACTGCTAGCCGACAATCCAGTGATGACCGGAGCGGCCGGGCCGAGACGTAAGCCTTTACAAGAGGATTCAGGTAGATGGGAGTCATACTATCTTGGACTTTGTATGCTAGTCAATAATCAATAATATCAATAATTATGGAAAATAACAACAACAACAACAACAAAAAAGTAGAAAATATATTTTACGTCCAGTCCTAGCATTTAACTTTTGGTATTTTTACTTTTTCTCCGCCTCTTCTCGCTGAGACATCTTGCTGCCTCATGCTCTGTTTTGGCTGTTTGGCTACTTTCTAAAAGGTCTGTGCAGAACTGGTTTAGTACAAAGCAGAGATTGATTAACAAACTATTAGCGTACACAGTCAGTGGGTTTACGTGTGTCATACATGACGATTATAACTTGTAAGTTGCTTTGGACAAAGGCGTCTGCTAAATTCATGAACATAAACATAAACATACAAAACTATTGCCCCGAATAGACCGAGATTTTAAAAAAATTTACGGTATTTATTTATAAACTTATACACACACACACACACACACACACACACACACACACACACACACACACATACACACACACACACACACACACACACACACACACACCGGTGGCGCCTGTGTACGTTAGACTCGCCAGGGTAGATGTGGCTACAATGTAGCCCGTCACCACAAGGGTGTGAATGTGTGTGCGAGATTGGGTGAATGACTTATTGTGCCGTAATGTTATTGAAAAACAAAAATTGGGAAAATGTAACAACCTAAACTCTAAAATGACAAGAAAGAAGGGTTGGATTGGGGGGTTAAACAACCACATGGTTCCCGAGCGCAGCTGTGCCTGCATCACCGCTCCCCAAGGTGATGGGTAAAATGCTGAGAACTGACTTCGCCCGCCAATGTAATGCAACATTTTAGATGAGAGCACCACCCTTGTAAGGTCTCTTTACATACAAGAGGCACACATGGCTCCAGAGCCACAATTGCAGGGCCATTACCCCATCATGCTATACAATTGATGCTGTGCAGAGGTTTATCAGAATTTCCACTTTTGTCAAAATAAAGTATTTTTCAGATCTGAAAGTGTGCTGAAAACCTGTGGGCTTTCATGGTTCAATCTATGAAGGGAATTCGGTGGTTGTGTTGATGGTCGCTTTGTTTTAATGGTGACGAGATTCCATTTAGTGTGGCGCAAGCTGCTGGGGACCACACCTGCTGTCCTGGAAACCAGTGTCTCTTCACCCCCACTTTACATAATAATAATCATAATAATAATAACAACAACAACAACAACAACAACAACAACAATAATAATAATAATAATAAATTTGATTTAAAATTGCCTTTCAGGACACCCAAGGTCACTTGACAGGAAAAATACATTCAGTAAAATAAAATTAAAACAACAAAAAACACAATGAAGAAAAGAACATAGAAAAAAACAATTCAAATAAAATCAAAGGTCATATGCAGATTTGAACAGGTGTGTCTTGAATCTGGATTTGAATAGGGTGAAATTTTCAATATTCTGATGTCTGGGGGGAGTGAGTTCCAGAGACGGGGAGCAGAGCTTTGCCGGCTGAAAGCTCTGCTCCCCATGGTAGTGAGACGGGCAGAAGGAACAGCAAGATGGAGGGAGGAAGATGGTCTAAGGGAACTGGAGGGGGTGGTAATACTTATAAGGTCTGAAATATATGGAGGAGGGAGGTTGTGGATGGCTTTGAAGGTATAGAGGAGAATCTTGAAGATGGACCTGGAAGCCAGTAAAGCTGCTGGAGAACTGGAGTGATGTGGTGAAAGGAAGGGGTTCTGGTGATAATACGGGCTGCTGAGTTCTGTACCAGTTGAAGTCTGTGAAGGAGTTAGTAGGGGAGGAGTGAATTGGAGTAATCGAGACGGGAGGTGACGAGACTGTGGACAAGAATGGCGGCAGTGTGAGGGGTAAGGGAGGGTTATGGATCGAAAATGGAAATAGGCTGACCAAGTTATGCTATTTATGTGAGCATGAAAAGAAGGTGAGCTGTCGAGGAGGACACCCAGACTCTTAACCTAAGGCAAGGGGGAGACTGTGACGCTGTCAATAGTTAAAGAAAAGCTGTCAGATTTGGAGATGGTGGATTTGGTACCAACAAAAAGAAGTTCTGTTTTGTTGCTGGTGAGTTTGAGGAAATTAGAGGTGAACCAAGATTTAATTTCTGAGAGGCAGAGGGTAAGGGAGGAGGGAGGGGGAGGGGGAGGGGAGTTAGGTTGACTGGAAATGTAGCTGGGTGTCATCCGCGAAGCTGTGAAACTGGATGCTAAATCTGCAGAAGATATTTCCAAGAGGGAGGAGATAGAGTATGAAGAGGAGGGGCCCCAGGGCAGAGCACTGGGGCATGCCTGACATAACTGTGGAGGGTTTTGAGGAAAAGGATTTTAACTGGATGAACTGAGTGTGGCTGGTAAGGTAAGAGTGAAACCAGTGGAGCGGGTGTGAGTGATACCTAAAGCCTGGTTTATGCTTCTCCGTCAGCTCCGCAAGGGACAGACACGCACGGATTGACGGAAGCGTTTTGCTCTTTTACTTCTCCGTCTCCTGGAGAGTGTTGCAAAGCAACTGCCCGGCAGGACCACAGAGGGTGTAGCGCTGTTCTGTGGTATCCTGTCATGTATCGGTCCAAGATCGTGTGTTTATATTGTGTTTTGTGTTTATAAGAGACTTTTAACACGGACATATTTGTCTCTCATTCTCCCACCGCTTCATGCGCTCTCCACCTCTAAACCCACGTTTCCTGTCATTTCCGTCCACAAATAAAACGCTTGCTGCGCATCTTTTCACTCCTCCAGCCACGGGAGGATGAAACGCTCATATTTTTAGAGTTTTTTCGCGAGGTATTCTTCAAGCTTCTCCGTGTCTGCCGCTGGTTAAACTCGGCTCTCTTTGCAATGGCGGCGCTGTAAACAACAACGGCGTCCTGACCAATCACAAGCTTGTGTAATCCGTCTCGTTCGACGGATGTTTAAAAAAGTGGGCTCGACTCCGTACGTACTTGCGTGCCTGCCGGAGCCCTACGCAAGGACGGATAATGGTGTTGCGTGTGCTTCGCACTGACGCAGACGGAGAAGCATAAATCAGGCTTAAGAAGGAGAGTCTATTGACAAAGATGGGATGAGAAATGGTGTCAAAGGCTGCACTCAGATCGAGGAGAATGAGAATGGAAATCAAACCAGAATCAGCAGCAATGAGTAGGTTGTTGGTGATTTTAATGAGAGCTGTTTCTGTGCTGTGGCTGGGCTGAGTCCACATTAGGACTTAAAGATGTCAGCTTGATCTTCGACAAAATTAAGTTTAAACAAAATCTGGCTTTAAGAAGCTAATTATTTTCATTGACCTTTTTACTTGACATTTAATTAGAGGTAAAAAGGTAGGTTGAAACAGAAAACTGAAGGAGGACATATATGAATAGAGCTCGGAAAAAAGAAGTATACACAGAGAATACCCATGAACAGTGACTTTACTCACCCATATGACAGTCTGGCCTATTAGAGGTCCTAACTCTGTTATTACACTTGTCAACACAGCTGTAAGAGAAGCAAGTGCCAGGCTATACCACCAGGCCTCACAAGAGACACACATGCATTAAGATAGAAATAAAAATGTGACCATACTCGCACACTCTGCCCATATGGACTTACAGACACATATAAATATTCACACTCAAAAACAGTTGCGCCATCCACATGGCTGCACATGCTAGGCCGTATCTGCTTACTGAACGACTGGCAGCACTGTCACCCCCAGACGGCTCTCCTCTGCCCACCTGTCAAAAAAAAAAGGAGAGGAAAAAAATAATAATTCACCTGGCTGATGTCTCAGTCTTCTTCTGTGCTCAGTTTTTAGCTTAACTTATAATAGCCATCTGGCTCAGCAGCTCCCACCCCCTCTCTCCTCCCTCCCTACAAAATCTTTACCAACTCTCACTCGCTCTTTAGTCCTCTTTTAACAAGTGTCAGCAGTTACCCAGCACAGCGGTCTTAGTGAGGCTGCTAACGTGGCTAAGTGTCCCTCTGCCTCTTAGTGGGTGCCGTGATTCTGTGTGTGTGCTTCACAGATGGCACAGGGAGGGGAGGGAGAGTTTGAGGGGGTGATGGAGAGAGCTGTCTGAGGCTTCGGCAGCTCTCAGGCAAGGCGGTCTGTCTGTGGGCATCTGCACTGGCAACTCCCAACCCCCCCCCCCCGCGCCGAGCCCTCCCCGTCACCCATCCAGCATTGCTGCGGGTACCTCTCCAGCCAGTGCCACATTGGCAGCAGCTCACAGGGACATCTATGTTGCTGAAAGATGGCTCCTCTTGACCTCAGATGCACTTTCCCCCGTTTGCCCTCGGGAATGGTAATATTGATAAATGATAGGGAGGTAAAATGCATCTTGTTTGCTCTAGATAAAAAAAAAGTTAACCAAAAGCTCTACTCAGAGACGAGTGTGAGAGAGAGTCTGTGCACAGCTGCACATCTGCATTCATGTTGGGATATAAAAACAAAGAAGCGTATTAAAATTCAGCACTTTTACTTTTAATTTCCTTGAGTTTGACACTTTTTTTGCTTCACAGGTGGAGAAGATCTGAAAGGATGTGCAGTTGTCTTAGTTTGTTTCAAGAGATGAAAACTTTCAGTTCTGAGAGAATTCCTGAATAAATTTAAGTGCACCCCATAAATTCATTTTGAAAAAGTGATTAAAGCAGATATTCTCTTGGAGGAACTCAATTGTGATTGGCTCAGACAGCACAGCAGCACAGAACAGGGTCTGGCACATCTGTTCCTGAGGAACTGGTGGAGGTTTGGGCAGTGGAAGTGTTGGAATACACTGATTCGTGCAGAGCTCTCTTTACCCAAAACGACGAGTCTGTAAACTGTTTAAGAAGGAGGCTGTTGCCATGGTTTTCTGCTCTGTTCCAATCAGTCTTTTTTTGACCACTTAGCTTTATTTATTCTTCAAACAAAGACCGTGCCTTCTGCATCAACCAACTGTTGTACCCCTGAGACCAATTGTTCTAAATCGTGTATGTACCACATTTCATTCATCGGCAGGGTGGCAAGCTTGGATGATGAATTGAGGCTGATTGGATGAGCTTTGGAGAAAGAGCCTTTACAAGCTGACACCTTTGGCTCATGGGTGGTTTGGAAACAGAGGCTTTGATGAGGGATAGAGATAGCTATCACGATAGCCTGGTAACACAATATTCAGTGTGTGTGCTCGACCTCCAGTTAGAAATGCATGCTTGCCTTGTTTTTTGATCTCCCTTGAAAAAGACATTTTTCAGAAAAACTTACCTTAATGACACCCCCAGGCACAATGCGATGAAAGTAAGATAAGATTAGATATTTTTATGACTAAAATGGGCTTTCCACTGATCCTGCATGTCTGTTCTGTTTTATTCTTTCTCTCCCTTCAATACCCCCTCCTGTTTTGTATTTCTCTTCTTATTTTCTCTGCTTTAATAACCAGCTGAAACTCTGTCTCAGATCTGACAAAAGCCAAAGCAGCACAAACACCAAGGAGCTCCCAGAGGTAAAGTCGCACTCGAGGAGCGGATTGATGCTCAGTGTGTCAGAGAGGTCCAGAGGTTTGTCCTCCTGTGGGCCGAGGGCTGCATCTATCGTGTTTAATAGTCTTGTAAGCTGTTTATTTCGTCCCTCTTGGCTCTCTTTACAAGAAGCTGTATTCCCTGGATTGGATCACAGCTAATTAAATACTGCACACATGTAATGTCAACAGACAGAGGTGTCATATAACCCCGTCCCTTGCCTTTATATTATTACCTCAGAAGGAGCAGTGTTTAGCCTTTTTTTCTACTTCTCATATTAAAATCCAGCACAAGCTATGGGCATTTATTCTTTCACGCGCTTTGAATACTTTTTTTTTTTTTTTTGCTACTGGGAAACTGACAGATCCAAGCAAGAAAAAATGTACGAGTTTTTTTTTGGAGATCGTTATAAAGGAACTGTTTTAGCAGAAAATAACTAAAACACATGACAAAAAGCTAGTTTCATTTGCGCATAACTGCACAAATTCCTCCATGAGATACATCAGAGGAACACATTTTAAGTTTACAAGTAAATGCAAAGTGCTAACACCTACCAGTGGTGTGCTTTGCACCTTCATGTACAAATGGGTACATTAAAAAACTTTTGTAAGTAAACCAAGATATACCAAGCAGTGGTGCCCCCAGATATTCTTCTTTGGAGGGGCTAGTTAAAAATTTGGTGAGGTATACCAAGTTGGTCTTTGCTCTGATTGGGTTTACCATGTGGCTGTGCTTTATATACTCCTTTATTCATTTTCAATAAAAAAAACAATAGGCATCCGACACATTTACGTCAAATATGAGAAAAACAAACATTTCAAACAGTTTTTAATTATTGTTTGAAAATATATTATTTAAGCATTTTACAACCGTTTAATGTGCTCGTTGCAGTTTCAGCAGAGAAATAAGTAAAAATTCTACAGTAAATAGTCACAAAGCAGTCCGATGTAAAGAATTTTTCTCCTTTAAAAAAACTAAAGAGGGACACAGTCACTGTTTTACAATCTGAGCCCACGAGGATGCTGAACCTGCACCGAGCTACTGCTGCAGTGCTGGCGCTAGTGACTCAACACTGGCTGGTAATGAGCTCCAGAGTTGTTTAAAGAACTGAAGCCAGCAAATAAGAGCGACCCAGAAATTATTTCTTGTACCCATTTGAAGCCATGGCATCTTTTTTCTTTACTCTAATACCGGGTGAAGCAGGTAAGAAGCTAAAGTTTAGCTAACAATGCTAGTGTTGAATAAGAAGCAATGGTTCTACAAATATCTCAAGCTACTTTTCAATTAAAAAAACAACTCTATGTTACAGTGAAATGCATGTGTGAAGTCAAAGAGTCCATTGTGGTGTTTTGCTTCTTTTAATCGTAAATGACCTGTATTTGTATTGCACTTTCGAGGGTTCTACCACTCCCCCAAGGCACTTCACAACACAATCAGTCATTCACCCATGCACACATATTCACACGCTGATGATGATGGGCTACAATGTAGCCACAGCTGGCCTGGGGAGCACTGATGAAAGCGAGGCTGCAGAACACTGGAGCTACCAGTCCCTCTGACCACCATCAGTATGCAGAGTTGGTTAAGTGTCTTGCCCAAGGCCACAACAGCAACATTATTTAATGAGTCATTCAGAACTATAACAGCAAACTAACAGAAAGACCTTGGGGGTGGTGGTCGTTGACAGCAACTTTCCAGGGGTGGCCTGGTTATTTTTTTTTATTATTGATCATTTCAATAATTAGAAGTTTCTACCTAAGAATAAACCACCATCTTATATGAAAACAGAACATTTTCACCTTTTTCTAACGTTGAATAGTATATATAAACATATATCACACAGCTGCAAGTACTAATCAACAGAAAACAACAGCTGGGAAAGTAAATGACCTGAGTTGTGTTTTTTTATTAGTCAGCAAGGTGTGCCATTTGTCAGAATGGGACTTTAAGGTGATATTGCAACCAACCACTAGTGGGTGCTTTGATTTCTTTTGCATTACGTTTATTTATTGTGTTTGTCAATGGATGCAACAAATAATTTCCTTGATCACCATTTCCCTTTTCTCTCTGAAACCACTAGTGTTTTCATATTGCTGTTGTTTGTTGCAGCCGTGTATGTCCTTGTTTCTGCAGCAATCTAAGCTGTATTCATACTCGTACTAGAGCCCTTAAGTCTTCTGGATTTTTTCTATAAGATTTGTTTACAGTTTAATACTCTACTCAGTTTTCTACTAAATAATGATTTCAAAATAATTTCTGCAAATCAAACAATACATTTGCAAAAAAATACATGTTTACTGGTAAAATCCTTTGCTTCAAACTTGTCCTTTTTAACATTTGTTTTTTATTCCACAGTGACATTTATATATTTTGCACAAAGTTTTCCTGATTAATGTTTTAATAAAGTTTAATTATCTTCTCTGTTCTCATCAGACTGTAAACGAAGCATCTTTTCTTATTTTCTGATGAACCCAGACCCTGATTTGTGAATTTCCTGGGCTTCCTTTTTAAAAGGCAATTTATTTTTAATCAAAAATATCTTCACAGTGATGGTCTGAATGAATCTATGTGACTCAATGCACATTACACTGATCATATTGTGCTCACTAAGGAGCATAAATGTTCTTCATAAAATGAGATCATATTAATTTCACATATGAAATTATAAATCATATCAATATTATTGTGGATCAGTTACTCAGAAGCCAAAAATGTTCTGGTTCCAATTGTTCCACAGCTAATGAACAGAAATTCTGTGCAAATGTAATACAAACTCATTCATTTCATCCTCTTCATTTTGATTTGACAGTTAGAAGATCATCATTTCTATAGCTCTAATAAATCAGTAATTTATCCAGATAATTGAAATGAAGTTTTTTCCCCACAATCCCCTTCTGGTTTTTAGTGACCAGTTTGTGACATGAGGTGATGTGTCACATTTGTCACTAGGCGTTTATTGGACACCCAAGGGAACTGTTAGTGAAGTGTAATACTTTGGGTGCAATGTAAGTAAGTAAAAACTTTATTTATGTAGCACTTTTCACAGATAAAATCACAAAGTGCTTCACAACATGCATAAAAAGGCAGAACAGGACAGGAGCACAAGGTCAACTTACATGAAAGCTTGTCTAAATAAAAGTGTCTTCAGCTGCTTTTTAAAAGAATCAACAGAGTCGGCCACAAGAAGAAACAAGGGCTGGGCGTTCCAAAGTCTGGAATGCTGACTGAGAGGTGAAAAACCTTTTAAAAAAACAAACAAACTTGGAATTTAAACAGCGTAATGAAAATGTAATGAAATAAGACATAATTAAATGATCTGCAGTATGAGATCGGCTGAAGGAGACTTTACGACTCTTAAACGTCTGCATCTTTTTTTATATTTCAGTTAAATAACAGATTTATTTTAGATGCAACACGTGGTTTTGCAGAAATATTTTATTTCTACAAATGCCTTTGATCCCTTCTTAGGTTGTCTGGCGATCATTGTTTATAGCTTTAGTGTGGCAAAAACAGCTTTGACAAATCCTGCAAACTCTTGTGTTTACAGCTCATTATTATTATCGGGCGGGGTGGACTGGGACCAAAATTCGGCCCTGGCATTTTTACGAATCGTGGGCCCTCAGTCGGCCCTCCCCATTGGGAGAGTGGTGGGGGTGGGGGGTGTTGCCACCTGCGGACTTGTCTCTAGGCCGAATGTGAGATCTAATATGGACCAGGACTGTTAAATTACAACCAGGACCAGACCGCTGCGACCAGGAGCCCTGGCCTTCCAGATCAGCTCATTCTCCACAGGTGGAGATCAGCGGGGCATTAGCTACATGCTAACGTGGTAAAACAACTCCTACATCATCGCTCTACCACGTTTTTCTTGCTAAAAAGGCCTGGAAAAACTCTGTTAGCTTCGGGTTACCATGTAGCTAATGTTCTGCAGATCACCAACTGTGGAGTAGTGTCGGCCCAAACTGGACAAGCAGCCCACTTGGCTAAGCGGCCCACCGGGACAGTGCCAGAATGCCAGATAGGCCAGTCCATCAGGTCTTAGAGAAGGAGAACAGGAAACATGTGAAAAGATGGTTAATGTTGTTGGAACTGCAGCTTAAAGAATTAACGAATGGATGTTAGTGATGGGACCCAGTGATCACAGAGGGAATAAGACACTCTCCTTATCGACACACAAAATCCACAAAGTCTCACGTACACACACACACACACACACACACACACACACACACACGCGCGCGCACAGCGCTTTGTGATTTATATCTGTGAAAGGCGCTATATAAATAAACTTTACTTACTTACTTACACACATACACACACACACACACACACACACTCTCACGCGCACGCACGCACGCACACGCATGCACGCACACACACACACGCACACATACACACACACTCACGCGCACGCACACACGCACGCTCACACACCCACACGCACACACATACACACACACACAAAACAAACAGACACACACACACTCACGCGCACGCACGCACACGCACGCATGCACGCACACACACACACACACACACACACACACACACGCACACAGCGCTTTGTGATTTATATCTGTGAAAGACGCTATATAAATAAACTTTACTTACTTATTTACTTACACACATACACACACACGCACGCACATGCACGCACGCACACGCATGCACGCACACACACGCGCACGCATGCACGCACGCTCACACACCCACACGCACACACATACACACACACACAAAACAAACACACACACACACACACTCTCGCGCGCACGCATGCACATGCACGCACTCACACGCATGCACGGACACACACCCACACGCACGCACACACACACACACACACACACACACACACACACACACACACACACACACACACACACACACACACATATACACACAAAGCCTTTGAAAGACTCATGAGGGTAGTTTTCTTTTTTTAGTCTAAATCTTTTTATTTCCTCTGTATGGTGTGTGTGTGTGTGTGTGTGTGTGTGTGTGTGTGTGTGTGTGTGTGTGTGTGTGCGTGTGCGTGTGCGTGTGCGTGTGCGTGTGCGTGTGTGTGTGTGTGTGTGTGTGTGTGTGTGTGTATTACTTTACAATCACTACTCCTCTACAAATCAAAGCTGAGGTGGAGAACCATCAAGGGAACTTGTCTAATTAACAATGCTGCCATTCTCACAGACACTTGTCTCAGGCAAAATCTCTGCAGCTACCAGGGTCCTCCACTCAACAGGAAACAAATAAAACACGTGGAGAGTCATAACTATTTTATGTTGCTAGAAAAATACTGATTCAGAGAGGTGTGTGAATGTCAGGAGGAGACATGCAGTTTGGGAGGTCTGCAGATAAACACACACAGGAGGAAAGATGAACAAAAATACACAAAAATATAGATTTTATATACAGAAAATATATTTCAGGGCTTCATGTTCTCACAACTCTGACTAAATGTGTTCTAACAATCCATCAAGTCAAATCCTCAATTGTGGTGTAAATATGGAATAAATAGGTATTTGTAAAGCATATTCTCAGCTCAAATCTAAAGAAATGTGAAATGTAACTGTGAGCACAAAATAGCACACTTTGATTAACTGAAAATCTGGAAAAAAACTTATTTGTTTGGCTGAGGAAGATAACAGGTATTCTATTTGAATAATTATATAATTAAAAGAGAAAAAATTAGTGGCCACTTTATTTCTGCATTCGCTTTGATTGTAAGTTGGGCACAACAAGAGTTTTATAAAGCTACCAATCTATTTATAGTAACACTTGTATACATGTTGATAACTATAAAAATTACGTATTTGTTTACTATCTCATTCTATAAAGGTAATGGAGACAATGTTTTTTATTAGTTTTTATGAGCAATTCGTTTTTTTTAACAAACAAGTGATGATTCATGACAAAAGTACCTATACCTTTGCTAGAGCATGCTACAAAGTGTATTTCTGCCATTATTATACTTTTTATACTGCTATACTTTTGTATTTTTGCTGTTATTTATATAGAACAGGAACTGCAACTTGTTGTACAAGATAAAATAGGGTTAAAGCTAATATTACTTTAATCTAATAGTGATATCTGACAGAAGAAATAATCTAGTGAAAAGGTCTGGTTCCTTTTGTTAGCAGCTGCATGTTATGCCTTGTTTTATTTACAAAAACATCTTATTTTTGTCTCTAAATAAAATAAGTTTTTATACAATCCCAGTTTTTCGGTGCATATTTGACTATGAGAATGCACATAAATGTTGGCAGGGGCAGGCGGGCGGTGTTCTTCCATAGCAGGGTGGTGGTGATGCAAGATCCTGCTGGGTCTTTTGTCACCTCTGCTAATTATGTGATCCTTGTGACCTTGTCGTTGCTGCACACCAGCTAGAGCTGGTGTCTGCCCTCTGCTCCAAGTCGTAACTAGATGTGTGACTTCAGTAGGGGGGTGTGGAGTAGCACAGCGGAGGTTATAATGATGCATGAATAGATGACAAGTGCAAACACTCAATATACATTAATGATGATACACAGCTAAGTGCAGCAAAGTTACTCTGTGAAGCTGATAATGTTAATTTTATGGTGGTTTTAATGTATATTCAATAAAAATACACCCTCCACCTCTGGTTCATGACTTCATTACAACGTGGGTGGATGCAGCAGAAGTGCGAGTGGTGAAATAAACGGTTAATGTTCCTTGAGGACATTTTCCTTTCGGGGATCTGGAGGTGCGTTAAAGAGGACAGTTACAGTTTGGAAAATGAGTAATCTGCAAACATATGAGAATAACACTTGACAGATGCTCACAGGGTAGCGTCGTGCTCTATCTTATGATTTTTCATTAACTGGGCTGTAACAGCTGCAGATGTACATCAGTGGTGACAGTCGTAGCGTGCCAAGTCTTCTAAAATAAAAAAAAAGAAAAATAATAATCACCATCACTCATCTCTCCGTGCACGCCTTTGGAATTTCTTTCAGTGTACATGTGACACTTTTCAGATAAGTGTTTTTTGTGTTAACAAAATGGAAATCTTAATTTTGCTAAGCTAATTATAGCCTGCAGTCTGTTGCTAAGCAACCTAATGACAGGAGACAGCAGGGAGTCAAGAATCTAACCTTTGGCTGGATGGAGCCAAGAGGTGACATTTGGATTTCCTTCATATCACCTCTGTTGATGCTTGGCGCTCCGACTCTGCTTCAAATAGTTCAACATCTGGTCTAAAGTAACTCGTCTGTTTTTAATACGGTCAGAAACACGGCTTAAACTTCCATAAGAGCATATAGAGCAGCCCATCAATGTCAAGTAGTTTAAACAAAGAGCTGTTATGAAAATGACAGTTCCTATACATACATGTAAATGTGGGGGAGGGGGGTTGAGTCATTCTGCGCTGCAGAAATGTGCTTCATGTCTCATCTCACACACTGCTGGTGTGAAAAATGCCATGGCTGTTTTCTTGATGCAGTTTTGAAGGGCACTAATGTGCTAAGGGACGTCTGCTGTTACCGTATGGCCCGATCATACATAGAAACACTGGAGCAACACCATATGCGGTAGTGGATAATGTGCAATGTTCTTTAGGCTAACTGTGAGAAGCACACAAAACATAAAATTCACTATACGCATCGCTACCAAGTGCAGATTGGTCTTAAATACGGCCTCCAAAAAGTTCTTTATGAGCATCTGATCTTTCCTTCTGATGGTGTGTGTGAATGTGTGTGTATGTGTGTGTGTGTGTGGTAGGAGGGATTCAAGGCTCAGCGCCAACATAGTTTTGAAGTATCTGTGAAAAGACTGTTCTCAATCCATTTTATTTGCTCTGCTACCTCCGTACCATTTGTCCACGCGGAGCTCCACAACCCTCTGCTCCACCCAGCCATCTCAGGGATTTAGTGTGGTGGAGCAGAGGTGTAAGAGCCCACAGACAGTTAAAAAATAGCCATCTGGCTGGGGAGTCGGCAGTGGGGGTGGGGGTGTTGCGAGATGGGGGGAGTTTTTGGAGGTTTGGGGCTGAGGAGTCATGCTGGGCAATCAAAATGACGGACAGCAGTGAGAAGTGTTTTGCGGGCTCTCACGTACATGCAAAGTAGCCCGACTTGTGAGCGTTCACAGCTCCCTCTGGTCTTCAGGTAAACACCGATGGGCCAAGGTATGCGCGGTCTTTCCCCACCTCGGTGTGTGTGATTTTGTTTGCCTATGATAATCTTGTGCTTGTTGGCATGCTTGAGGGAGGAAAGAGAGAACTTTCTTGTGTTTACCTCAATGTCAGTGACTTATGTTTTTGTTTATTAGAAAATGCCAAATTTATTTATTTCTGTGGTTTCTTCTCTTACTATCCGTATTTGTGCATATATATATGTATGTATATATATATATATATATGTATGTATATATATATATATACATAAATATATATATATATATATATATTTTTTTTGTGTGTGTGTGTGTGTGTGTGTGCAGCTGATGGTGTATGAGCAGAAACGACAGGGTCAACAGGTGAAATAAACACCATCCATATTTCATGAACCATCAAGAAAAGCCCTTGCATTCGACACAGGCTAGTTCTAAGGATACCGTGAAAGGGTACAGAATTGTTCCTCTCCGCTCTGAACAAATATTATAATCCTATTCTCTTATGCTCTCCATCTTGCCCTCTCTCCCCAGCGTTCACCCCGATGGCGGCCCCCTTTTCCCTGAGTGAAAACCCCTCAGAATGTGTGCAAGCTTCATTTTTCACTCTCCCTTTGGGGCTCTGTTGTCAGAGAGCAGCCCTTAGGAAGTCTTTATTTCTGCCAGGCAGGGCCTCTTGCGTTCTTCCACCCTCTCCCTCCGTTCTCATGGCTGTCCCCCCTCCCCACCTGCTGGGATCCTGATCCCAGCCGGGGCAGGACTTCAGCGGGGGACAATTACTGCTGCTCCCCAGCTTTGATCATCTGACCACATGGAAGCATAACAGCTGACCACATGTTTCAACAGACAAGAAGAAGAAGAAGAGGAAGAAGAAGAAGAATTGAAGACAGAAAAGAGGAATAGCTAGAATGGAGTGTGAAGACGAAAATAAACCCCCTTTTCATTTAAGCTGAGCCCAAGGTCTCAGCTCTCTCTCTGTCCCTGATGGAGCGTTTGCTCCGAATGGTTGAACCTTTGATGGTGATTATTTATTTGCATCGGGCCAACCATACTTATTACCCACCACGTCTGGCTACTGCCTCAAATAAAGTTCTGTTTCAACTTGCCATTCACTCTTTTGTGAGTGCCGCAGAGAGAGAAAGAGAGCAGCAATTTGAGGCAGCCCTTTTAAAAAGTGAGCGCTAAGTCCTCTGGTATTGTCAGCCACATTGTTAGGAGGCCAACTGAGCTCTGCTGTCGTGTTCTGGGCACTGTCTAGCTTTTTCTCAACCCGGGCCGGCTTCATTCACTCTGCTCCTTCACAAAGTCAGAAGCTTTTCATACTGAATACAGGGGTTGCTCTGAAAAAAAAAAGAGACCCAATTCAAACCACCACCTCATTCACACCTCAGAAAGCAAACAGCACAAAAAATAAAATAAATACATGAAAGATTTTCAGGAAATGTCGTCAATTACCCAAAAAGAATCTGCTTTCAGCCCAAATGAAGCAGCACTACATTAATAAATCATGATCTTTGACCCGTATAGTAGGGTTTTCAGGTTGTAGTTCAGAGTCAAGCCCAAATTGATCAGACAGAAGCCGAGTGAGGGGAGGCTGTTTGCTTTGCCCTGGTTGTTAGGGATGGCCTCTTGGAGTGTCCCATTGTGGAGGAGATCACTTTACCACATTAAGGGTGCCTCAAAAGGCCCTCTTCAGCAACACTTTGGCCCAGCCTGGAAGAACAGGGCATGTTTTGACTGGCCTGCCACCTTTTATTGTCGCTGCTCTGCCGACCAACAGCTCGGTGCAGCCGGTGCACACACACACACGACATATGTGCTGCATGTACATGTGCAGTAATACACACACATGACCTAACAGTTATGTTAATTATTTGATAGTGCTGTAATTTGATTAGATTATGGCGCTGATCAATGAATCTGAAGGATGGGAGCATTATAAAAATCCCTGAGTTTTTGCTGATGAACATGGAGCCATGTTGGTTATTTCAGATATTTATAATACATGTCATAATTACATTCAGTTCAATTGTAACTCACTGACAAAATTTAACATCTATCAAATATTAACCTGTAATACTAATTTTTTTAAGTCCAGATGTCAACGCTGAAAAAACATTTTTATTTATTATTTCTGATTATAATCAGTCACTCTGTGTTTCATGCAGGCTGAACATAAAAAGAATCCCTTACACCTATCTCCTGCAATAGCTTCTGATAGATGGTAGACGGTGAAACTCTAGGATTTGAAAAGCTGACAGATCTATGTCACACTGTCACTTAACATTCATGGACTCACCCTTCTTGGCTTACAACGGGGAGGGCTGTTGTTGGTTAGCGTCCAGGAAACAGCAGAGAACATCTAGGCTAGTGGAAGCTAGCTGTTAGTATTAGCAACTCCACTACATTAGACCTCCTTCAGGCTTGTGTTATTTGTGTAGATAAATCAGCAACGTTGCAAAGTTAACAGTCAGTGATAGAGTTGCATTGCTGTTAGCCAATCAGAAGCGAGATGTCCAAATATCCGAAAATAAGACTTCAAATCCTGTCGTCTGAAGCTACTGTGGCCCAGTCCCAATACTCGCACTGCGCCCTACGGTCTTCAGCAAAGTGCACATGCAGGAAGTGCTCAGTAAGTAAGGATAAACGGAGTAGGAAGTGATGCCACCATCACATCTGAGGATGTTTGCAGCCGCAAACGAAACGTCAGCAAGGTAAAGAGAAACCTTATTTGTGTTTGAAAAAGAACCAAAAAAATGGAATTTGAAGACAAACACAGCAAGAACGTACAAAAGATTGCTCAGTAAGGTTTCGAGTGCGTAGTACACAAGTGCGCAAAAAATTGCCGAATTGGAACAGTTAGCATTGCGTCATCGACCGTGATGCACGCCAAGATGCCAGTTGCTGCTACTTAAAAATAATCTTTATTAACAACTTTCAAGCAAACAAACAACTTATTTGACAAACTTTACATTCATTGCTGTCCGCATTAACCCTCTCAGGCTCAAAATAAGTTTTGATAAAAGGACGAACAACTAAGTCCTTCAGGAGTACTTCTGTGTTAAAAAATGCTCATAAAATACGTATGTAGAGTAAACAGGTAGGTGGGCATTAACGTTGCAAAACTGCAACGCCTCCCTCCAGAGGGTTAAATGTAAGTCTAAAACATTCAGAGCATGAATAAATATCATTAGTCATATTAAAATTAACTTCTTTCATTTGAAAATACATATTTTCTGAAAAGGCACTTCAGCTGCTTCTTCTAGCCTGGGAATGCTTCATTGACGGCTCTCGGTCATGGGGCGGGTTTTACCCCTGTCTTTCAAACGATCTTTGCATGCTTCTGGACAATGAACAACGTGACATACTCACTGTAACGGATGTCGGTAAACGAGGCAGTCCGCTGTCGAAGAAGGGGAAAATACATCCTTTTTTCCAAATAAAGGACTTAAACACATCTATCTGCTGCTGATTCTAATAAAGCCCAAGTCTAAATTGTCCAAAATTGATGTAAAAGATGTTTCAAACAAGCTGTTGGCTTCTTGTTCCACTCTGTTGGGTCATCCTGGCCACCAGACGAATAGAGGACCTTGATTGGCCCACAAGTGGATAGAGCGCTGTGATTGGCCCACCATTGTTGACCAATCACTGCGCTCTATCCATTTGAAACCCTTTTAAGAGAGCTGTGACTGGCCGACCAGAAATCTTCTAGGGGCTGCGGAGGTTCCAATGAAGCGTTCCTAGACCAAACTTTGCAAAACAAGAATTTGGTCTAGTTCCCAAAACCACCTTCTTCTCAAAATGCCCATGCAGCAATGGATTGTAGGTAATACACAGTGTGGCTCAAATGTGCAAATTGGACATAGTCAGCTTCCGCCCTTGAGAATCTGGGCACCTTAGAAACTCCCCCTGGTTGGGAATGCCCAATTGAAAGGCAAATACTTCTATAAAACACATTGTATGTACTTTGGCTCTCTGTTTGGACACTCAGGCTCCTGGAGCAGCTATTTTCTGCTTTTACAGATTTGCTGTTTGTGACCTGTTTATTGAGTAGAAGATCTTTTGTATGCATGCATTTTTATGCTTATGGAATTAAAATAATTTATTCTCAAAATGTGTTCTTTTATACATTTCTCATCACCACTAGTAGCACAACTTCACCACCTGCTCATATAAATCTACGAATGTCTGACTTCTTAAAATGTGAACTCTATGTAAACTAATTTAGTTTCTCAACTCAGTGAAGAATTATGTTGCATAAGTATATTACTAACCCCCCCCCCCCCCCCCCAAAAAACCCAAATGATTTCTTCAACAATTAAGCAGCCATATTGTAATGTGCATAATGTTTATTGTTTAAATATTGATGTTGTGTAGATGTAGTCATGTTCAGTTAAAGCGGTGTTTTGGACAAGAGTTTAACATTTCTCCTGCAAATTTGAAGTGAGTTTGTCTCCAGGGACGGGCAGTCTCTTTATGACGTGGCCTCTGCCATTTGTGCATCCTGTCCTACTTCATTATTATTTTTATCTGGCAGTTAAAAATAATTAACAAGTCATACTCCTTTGTCGTCCGCGATTTTGGGCCGTTGGTCCGCCAATGAAAGGTCCTTCCATCAGCGTGGTCACATAATAGTGTCAGGGTGCATTTTAAAGTGCAGTAATTCAGTGCTTTACACTGCCTCATAAAATACCGACATGCCCTGATAATGAGAAGCATGAATGGAAACTTGGAGTTCCCTGTGGCCCCTTGTGTGAGTCTCTTTAAGCGAGGAGGGAGACATAGCTCGGAGGAAGAAAGGAAGCGCAGAGAAATAAGAAGCACAAAAGAAGCGAAAAAAGTTTTTCAAGTAACGTAGCTGCTTTATATCCACCTTCTGAAAGAACAAAGATGACTAAATGACTTTGTTCCCATACATCCTGCTGAAGCTGCAGATAGTCTGGTTCAGAGTGGCAGGTTTCCATGCCTCTCTGAGTGATATCATATGGACAAAACAGCAAAGGTCACAGTAAGCTCAAGCACATAACTCTTCATATTTCAGCCCTCTGTGGCACTCTTTATGGAGTCTTGACCCACGGACAAGCAGGCTGTGTTTTTTTTTTAGTTTGTGCACCAGTATGTTGCATATGAGCAGAGTAGATTGAAATAGACAAGAAGAGGCTGTGTGCATGCTTTAACACTTGTTTACATGCTTTTTTTC
The DNA here is from genome assembly GCF_043380555.1 of Nothobranchius furzeri. Taxonomy (NCBI): domain Eukaryota; kingdom Metazoa; phylum Chordata; class Actinopteri; order Cyprinodontiformes; family Nothobranchiidae; genus Nothobranchius; species Nothobranchius furzeri. Next base: position 83,271,249 of record NC_091741.1, read on the forward strand.
TCCTTCCTATCAGGTGATCAGTGTCAGGCCACTCTCAAAACACATCTTCATCTGACTGCAGCAACATCTTGTTGTCATGGCATAAATCATGATGCATCGTGGAGGTGGTGGCAGGCAGCGTGAGTCAGAGAAGCAGTCTGCTTGACTTCACACTCGCTGGGGATCTGGTAACTCAGCAGGTAGCCCGAGTACAGATTGAAACGAATGCTGCCTTTCTGCACTTGTGACACCCTGAGAGCTCTATTCAAGGGCACGACTGTTCCTTTATTGCAGAATAAATTGCAGGAGTTCTTTTTTTATTGTGTACAGATGGGAAAGGTTCAGGTTTGCTCAGCTCCCAGTCATTTTCTCACAAGGTGTGTGTGTGTGTGTGAAAGAGTTTTGGTTTTACTGGAAAAGCCCTGTGATCCCACAAACGTATGAGCAAAAGTACCCCTGTTTAAGTGACACTTGTTTAATCAAGGCAAAGATGCGATTCTTGTAGATGGTTTGAGTTCAAATCTGGAACCAGCACGTGACCTTTCTGTGAGGTTACCACCACAAGGGCTGTTTTCCTTTTCCTTGTTGTTTTTGCTTGCACGGACTAGACTGACTTATAGCAGCTTTGCACTAATGTGCACGTCACAACCACTGACTAACTAGCACTTCTTCATCTGCCGAGAGAGCCATAGTCCCAGCGGCACAAATTGGGACGTCTGATTTATATTAACAGCTCTGGAGTCACATCTGTGTTTATCAAGCAACAGCTTTGAAAATGACTCAGCCAATCAAAACTGTCAATTTGTCTAATATCTCCTATTGCTGAGGTAGCATGTAAATGAGTTTTTCTGTACAGAAGGCAGTTGCTGCATGGGGACGGTGCCAGCGAGTGTGTGAAATGCACACATGCATAAAGCTGTCCTTGTGCGCTGCTGCCAAGAGCAGCAGGGAAACTGGAAATGATTGTAAATTAAGCAGAACTTGGCCAAATGCAGAATCTGAAATTTAAGAAGAAAAAAATAATAATTGTAATTAGGCCCAAGAAAGGGAGTTCTCTCAAAGCCAAAAGGTTGACTAAGGTGAGATGTGCAGATTGAGAGCGCTAGACGGCGTTACAGGCTGGCAGGAGATGAAGGGGAAAGGTCAGATTTTTGATACGTCTCTCGTAGTAACAGCAGCAGTCATAAGGGGCTGTCCCAGCTGATGTCTGCCACTAGAGATGAATTATTCACTCACTTGTCAAATCAATAATGATCTGGTCTTTAGTGGCCTACTCTCCCCATGCCCTACTTATCGGTTTTTCAGGGGAGAGGATGCATCGTTTGACAAAGGCTCGGAAACAAATTTATTTACTTGTTTGCGTCGTCGCTGGGGGAAATCTGTGGCTATTTGTCATCGTTTTAAGTTTCAGTTTCTTGGTAAATTGAACTTTGAACACAGAAGCTGAATCAAATAAGCAGGAAAGATTTTGTAGGAGTGGAAGGTGGCAAATGGAGGTAGAGAGAGAGAGGTGCATGAAGGGTGGATGAAGGGAGGGGGGTAAGGGGATTGTTGAGAGAGGGGGGGTTGGCAGGATGGGGCGGATGCTGCTATGGCTTTAAGGGCATGGGCATGTTTGGATGGCACGGCCCACCCCTTGCCCCCTCTGCCTCTGTTCATGTGTCACTCACTGTCTCCCACTCTGTAATTTTCCATCTACTGTAACCATCTGGGCACATTGCCACCCAGGGAACTTTTAAAATAAATAAAGAATTCATTAAATAATTAGTATCTCCACAACAATCTCTTTTGTTCTGTCAATCTCAGAGCGCTCACAAGTCACTGTGAGAGATGGAGGAAGAAAGAGAAAAGGAGGAGGTGGAGGAGGGGGGTGACGAGAAATTAGCAAAAAAAAAAAATCAATTCAAATAAATTAAAGCACTGAATTTTTTTTAAATGCATTTTACTTATCTGCCACTTATTACGTCTAATTGGACCTCATTTCCTGTAAAAACGTTTGTGTGGTTGCATGTGTGTGCGTATGAGTAAGTGTGTGTGTTTGTGACATTTGCTAATGGTCGGGTGCATGAATGATAACCACTTGGCTTGAAGACAGACAGATATGAAGGGCTGTCACTCTAGCAGAGACAGCCATAATGGCTCCGAGAATGCTTCTCCACGTGTGTGTGTATGTGTGTGTAAGGCTATATAAGTGAATGTTTATGTGTGTGTGACAGTATGGTGATGATAGGGGCCCACGCTTGGGTGGGTGTTGGTCGTGCTTCCTAATCAAAACCCATCCTCGTGCTGGTAGCCGGTGAGCGTGTGGTATGATGTTTACATTGGGGGAGATGGAGCAGAACCGCATCTTTGTCCCCTACGAGATCCGACCCCCACCATCCCAGCACCACACCCTCGACACACTCCTCTGCCCATCGTCCTGTGTTGTGTGAAGTTCGTAGCCTGGGACATGGTGGATGATAGTGATTTGTCCTGTTGTCATACATAGAAACAGCATGATGAATAAAAAGTCACTTTTTAAATTTGATCTGAATGCAAGGTATGCGCAAAAATATTTAATTTTCCTTCATGAACTTTACTGAATTCTTAAAAAATACAATTGATTTTAATAAGGATTCATTTACAGGTCAACAATTATATTTTTATACAAATCAAACCATGTACCTAATAATCTGGCAACAAAAGCCTGAAAAAACTTGTGGAAAAAGTTGGAATCAAAGGTTGCTTTTGGTAAATGCAACAGCAACAGACCGTCTTTAATGACTTTTAGACTGAATCCGTGACACGATACATAGTTTTACCCCTCAAGCATGTGCAGTTTAGGAATGTCAACTTTAACCACGTTCATCGCTCTTTTAAACAGCCTTTTTTCCTTTCTATTTTCTAGGAGAATGTCTTTTTCATTTTCACACTTGTGTCTTTGTTATAAACACCATAACCCATCGGTGGGTTTATTTGACCTAATTGTTTTAACCTGTGTGTGTTTTCTTAGTTTTTGTCTGTGTGTTTGCTGGTGTTCAGCACTTTGGTCAGTTGTGATGCTGTGTTGAAAGTGCTTTATAAATAAACTGGCATGGTATCACTTTATTAGTGAACAAAAGTCACTTGTCACTCCTGTCATTCCTGTCTTCTCATCCGTAGCCCCACATCAAGTCGACATTTCCTTTTTTTCCGGAAATTAATGGGGAATTAATGATTCCGTTATTCTCCCGCTGCGTGAAGAAGAGAAGGGGGGTGGGTGGGGGGTTGGGGTGGGGTGGGGGGTGGGGGGTTCTTTCTTTAATCACCCAACCTCTAAAAACTGATTGGAGCAGAAAAAATCCGCCCAGTCCCCTTCTGCCATGTCTCACAATGGAGGCGCAGATTTTTTTTTGATAGGGTTGTATGCTGTCAGGAGGCCAGCTGGAATTAGGAGTGGATTAATAATTTTAAACAAGGCTAAACCGCTTGGACTGTCTGTCTGTCTGCTTTTTGCAATGCTTAGCCAATGGTCCGTCTGCTCTCCGACCACATCAAAACAAATCTACAAACACTATATCTTCCTAATGAAGAGGGTTGGGTTTAGTTTATGGGCTTTGGATAACATGTAAACACGCTTATTTAGGTAGATTTCACGAGGTTCTAAGTCTCAGAACAAGCCTGGATTATTGTGCGCAGTCTGACGTGACCTGGACAACAGCCTAAAAAGACGCATTACTTTGGCTTTTTGTGCAAAGTCAAAGTGGTGACAACGGCTAATCACATTTGTGTCGATTTATTTCTGCTCTTCTTCACCTTTTGTTCCAACAAATCCTCTCGTTGACTCTTGCATCTTAGATGCCTTTATTTTTATCACTTGTTGACATGGTTTAAACCTGCCTTGTTCATGAAAGATCTATAACTGTCTTGCTTTTTGAATGTAGATACACTAATCTGTACTGACAGGAGTTGGTATAAGACCACCAGAATGGTGACCCCGGTCATAGGAAAGATTAGGTTTAGCACCAATAGGAGTGTTAAATGGTGACTAGTGGGGATTTGTTGGGCTATTTGGAAAAGCAGAAGCATTACAAACCAAATTTGGGTACAGTAAAGCTCGACAAATCAGACCCTGCTGGGGACATGTCTCACAGAACAGAACCATGTCTTCAGTAATCCACACATTATTCGTGTGTGTATGTGTGTGTGTGTGTGTGTGTGTGTGTGTGTGTGTGTGTGTGTGTGTGTGTGTGTGTGTGTGTGTGTGTGTGTGTGTGTGTGTGTGTGTGTGTGTGTGTGTGTGTGTGTTTGGAGAACAAGTGTGTGTCTGGACAAATTCAGAGTGAAGAGGTCTGTCTGTGGTCACGTGATGTCTCGGGAGAGATGGTAAAGAAAAAAAAAGTAACTCAGAAATAATATTTTCCTACTGGGCCTCTAATGAAGGAAGAGGAGGGTCCAAAAGGCCCAAATAAGAACCAGGAAACCCACACAGCATACACTATAAGAAATGAAATGTTGACTTGAATGGTTCCATTAAACCAAGATGCTTGAATGTAAAAAGTTAGATACTTTCAACAACTCATACAAATGTATATTACTCTTTACACATAGGTAGAACCACATGGCATAGCTTGGTTAAGTTAATTCAACACTTTATTTTTTTACAGTGTATGTTATTATTATTATTTTACATTTTTCAATCCAATCACACTTCTTAAAATAAAAACAGAACACACACACACACACACACACACACACACACACACACACACACACACACACACACACACACACACACACACACACACACACACACACACACACACACACACACACACACACACACACACACACAGTAGATGAAGTCAGAAAATAAAGTAGGGGGTGAAAAACCTGACTATAACATAAATCTTTATTTTTTCTCTTTAATTCAGTCATTGTAAAAGTGTTCTGTGAATGTAGCTGGGACATTAGCCCCCTTCTGAGCTATTATCCCTGCAGTCTGGTGTTGCAATTTCACACTCCACTGATTCCGACAAGCAGCAGAGAGTCTGCATGCCCCAGATTTCACCTTGTTTAGGTAATACAGAAAAATCATTCCCAAGACAAGGTAAATTGAACTAGGTACTGGATGGGCACACTGTTGCCAATTTCTGGAAAAAAAAAACATTGAGGGGACATTTATATTTTTTTTCTTCTTCTGAAGTTAAAAGTAAAAATCTTGGATTTAAGAATCAGCCCAAAAGTGTTTTAAACTTCACATTTATGCTCATTTTAAGTTTCTCTTCTTCGTATGGCTCTGTTCTGTTTATTAATCACTAGGTTTTTAATCCCTCTAAGTTTGGGAGCTCTGCACGTTTGGGTCAGCTCCCAGCTCTTATAATATCACTTTTTTGGGGACCAGCAGCATTTTAATGCATGGCCGAGTGAATATTAAGTGTGTGACAGACAGGAGAGGTTATACATTATTTATACTCGACTGGAATGGAAACAAACTGATGATGTTTCACAGCATGAACCTGAACGCCGATCTGCAGCTTCAGTTACGCACACCCAGCAGCCTTTTGCTTTATCTAGAGGAACATCCATCCAAAGTTCGTTGTCTTTATTTTGCTCTCGTTTGCAGACGGGAGTTAACGCGTTGCGTTCAATCGATTCGTTAAGAAAAAACAAACAAAACACAAAAAACAAACTAAAAATAAATAAACAGAGAAGAACGCTCCTGAATGCAAAATCGTTTGCAACCCCTTAAAGAGCCACGCTTTACCAACGCGTAACGGGAATGCTTTTAGTTGCGGGTTTAAAAAAAGCTTTGGCTCTCACATTTGGACCGGTACTCACCGAATTATTACCTTGTCTTCGTTGATTTCTTAGTTTCGTCACTTCAAAGGCCAAGAAATGTGCGTCGTCAATTTAAAAAATTAATAAATTAAAAAACGCGCAAAAAAAGTTTTTATCAATCTTTTTTTTTTTTGTTGGGCAACATCGCAAAAGAACTGCAGAAAAAACAGAAGGAAAAAACTTCAAAACTAACAAACAAACAAAATAATAATAATAATAATAATAATAATAATAATAATAATAATAATAATAATAATAATAATAATAATAATAATGGGAAAATAATAAATACTAATATATTTACAAAATATAAGTTGATCTGGAAAAGCTCAGAAAAAAATGTTTTTATTGCTTCAAAAGTCTCATTATAACCAGGCAGGTTTTCCAAGGACTTATTAGGGGTTCAACTGTGTAGAGAAGATTCGAGTTTCACCTGGCAGACTGTGAGCTGCACCCTCACCCCTTCCTCCCCCACCTCCCCTGTCCATCACAGCTGAGGATGGATAAGGTGTCCCTGAGATGCTAATGAAAATATTTGGCCATGTTACATTTGAACAAACAACAGATGATTTGCAGCCTCCAAAGGCCTCCAGAGGGAGAAGAAATCTGCAAGATATTAAAGGAGAGTTCTGCCAGTCACACGACCAGGCACACTCTGTCATTCCGGGCCTTTGTGGTGTGAGTTAAAACTGAAATCCCAAACCACAGCTCCTGGTGTTTTTACATAAAATGCTCAGATAAAATTGTAGTGCATTGAAAGTTTATGGCGACTAAAAATGGCCCCAGCTATAAACCAGAGAAGACTTTTGGGAATGTATGTGTGAAACAAAGTCTCTTCCCTTTTGTTAAAGGCCCTCAGAGCAGAATTGAAAGAGGAAAAGCAATTATTGTAGAGATTGTCCCACAGGCGTTGAAAAGATATCAGCATGAGAGTTGGGATTGGCTCGGGGGACACCTATGGCCCCATGCATTATCCTGGCATGAGGTCGCTTTGGCAATCGCCTGCCAATTTCCACCAGCACCTGGCTGTCCCATACCCCCTCCTTCACCATAGCCCTCCTACCTGGCTCCTTTCTCTCCTCCTGCACCACCTCCTTTATTTTCTTCAAAACCCCACATGCCTTTTATTGTCCGATGGGGACTTTTATGGGAATGGTAGAAAGTTCGAGCTACGAGGTCTCACCTATTGGTTCCAATCCTGATGTCGCTGATTGTCAAGATTTATAGGGAAGAAAATAACGTATTTGACTCAGATGTGTTGGTGTAGAAAAACTTCAATCAAAAAACAAACATAACAGTTTGTCTAATACTGTGAAAATCTGAGCCAGTGGTGTAGTGTTTGGCCAAAAGGCATTGTGGGAAAGGTTATATTAGTGGAAAAAGTGGGAAGAAAATAACTGGTGCTATGTCTAACACTTTTTATTATGGCTGTTGAAAACCTGCATAGCACAGCTGTTGAATGTCACTCTGCTTTTGCACCAGAGTTGCTGCCTCCCACACAAAAACCTGGTCTGTTGGGTCCATTTACCCAAACACATCGTATTACAACCAGATCACCTCTGATCAGGGTCCCATAAATGCACAACAAGGGCCACAGCATTACATATGAAAACTCAGACTGTTCCTTCTGTTTGCCCTTATGTGTAGTGATTTATCCTTTTCTTATAGCAATACTCTGCTAAAGTTTAGCTTTATTTCTTTTAATGAATAATTTGTTTATAAATTTTTGGGTTAAAGTCAAATAAAAATGTGGATTCTTAAATTGGGAACTAATGGATCAATATTGTCAATTGGACACTTTTTAGAAACTTTGGGTAGAATTTATACTTTGGAAGGTTGTAAAACTACCCTAGAGAACATTTAACAAACAAACAAATAAACGCATATTCAGAGACTAAACAGGTCTGTTATTTCCAGATTTTCACTTACTTCTCAATTTCCTATTTATAAAGCAATCCTGAAAGAGACACGTGACCCATATCTGCTACTGGAAATACACAAGCACTTTCCATGATATGTGGACCAACTTTGGGAGACATTCATTTAAACTAAGATTCAAATGGGCTTTAGTTAAGTTTCATTTTATTTATTGACATTTTTGGTATGTGTGTGTGTGTGTGTGGGGGGGGGGGGGGGACTATCAATTGATCTTGGTTAACAAGTCTCATGAATGAAAACAAATGTATTCAAATAGTAAATAAATAAATACATTTGATATAAACCCTATCTCTAAGGTGTGACAGGTGTCTTTCTTTTTCCCAGCTGTGACATGTTACAAAAATTTGCATCATGTCACTGTCACAGAGAACAGCATAAACAGACAAGTAAAAACAGGTCAATCCTCACCATCTTGAATGAAAAAAGAAAACAGAATAATATAAATACCTCAGCGAGGAAAGGTATTGTTTCTTCCACTGTCTGTGTGATGAACGCACGTGCTGTGACAGAACCGGTGCTGCCTCATGCACGGATTAAAGATCCCAAACATTATGTAACCACAGCTTACCTTTGGGTTGTTTCTGGGTTAACTGGCATTTTTAGGACACAGTTTCAAATGATCCATCCATCTATCTATCTATCTATCTATCTATCTATCTATCTATCTATCTATCTATCTATCTATCTATCTATCTATCTATCTATCTATCTATCTATCTATCTATCATCTATCTATCTATCTATCTATCTATCTATCTATCTATCATCTATCTATCTATCTATCTATCTATCTATCTATCTATCTATCTATCTATCTATCATCTATCTATCTATCTATCTATCTATCTATCATCTATCTATCTATCTATCTATCATCTATCTATCTATCTATCTATCTATCTATCTATCTATCTATCTCTATCTATCATCTATCATCTATCTATCTATCTATCTATCTATCTATCTATCTATCTATCATCTATCTATCTATCTATCTATCTATCTATCTATCTATCTATCTATCTATCGATCTATCGATCTGTCACGGCGTGTGGGCGAGGTGAGCGAAGGTGAGGCGAGGATCCACACGTGGGGAGGAAGACAGGCAGACAGGTAAAACGTTTAACATGAACTTTAATGAACAACACGCAGGACACTGAAACAATGAGGCAACAAGAGACAAAGAACTGGAGGAGGGCTGGGTGCTTGGGTGATTGGGAAACAAGAGGCAGGTGGGAGCAATCAACAGGGACACAGGCTGAACCAAACGGGGTGACATGACAGGGGGTGACAGTACAACCCCCCCCCCCCCCTTAAAGGGCGGCTTCCAGACGCCCACAGGAACACAGAACAGGGCCGGAGGAGGGGGACCTGGATAGAGGGCCGAGAGGGACCGAGGGCCCGATGAATAGGAGGCAGGGACCAGCAGAGTCCGGGGGCCTGCACCCGAGGCAGAGGAGGCAACGACAAAGACGGGCTCTTAGGGGCCTGCGTCTGGGGCAGAGGAGGAGGCGACGACATGCTCTTGGGGGCCGGCGTCTAAGGCAGAGGAGCTCTGCAGGCTGGGCCGGGGACATAGTCTCTGCAGGCTGGACCGGGGACATAGCCCCTTGGACGGGCTGGACCAGAGACTCGTAGAAGGGCTGGACCGGATACGGTACGACCTCCGGAACCACCGCTGGAACTGGAGACGGCGTCGACCACGGGACTGGAGATGGTGGTGACGTCGGACTAGAGGGGACGTCGACCTCTGGACAGGAGAGAGCGTCAACCTCTGGACAGGAGAGAGCGTCGACCTCTGGACAGGAGAGAGTGTCGACCTCTGGACTGGAGAGAGCGTCGACCTCTGGACAGGAGAGAGCGTCGACCTCTGGACAGGAGAGAGCGTCGACCTCTGGACTGGAGAGAGCGTCGACCTCTGGACAGGAGAGAGCGTCGACCTCTGGACTGGAAAGAGCGACTTCAGATGAGGCGACTTCAGATGAGACGTCGACTTCAGACGAGACGTCGACTTCAGACAAGACGGCTTCAGAGGGGGCGTCGACTTCTGGCCCGGGGGCATCGACTTCTGGTCCAGGGGCGTTGATTCCTGGTCTGGAGGCGTCAACTTCTGGTCCATCGACTTCCGAACCGTCGATCTCTGGACCGTTGACCCCTGGACCGTCGACTTCTGGTCCAGAACCGGAACCATCTGCTTCTGAGCCAGAACCGGAACCATCTGCTTCAGAACCGGAACCATCTGCTTCTGGGCCGGAACCGGAACCATCTGCTCGGGGCCAGAACCGGAGCCATCTGCTTCGGGGCCAGAACCGTCTGCTTCTGGGCTGGAACCATCTGCTTCGGGGCCAGAACCGTCTGCTTCTGGGCCGGAACCGGAACCGGAACCATCTGCTTCTGGACCAGAACCATCTGCTTCTGGGTCGGGACTGCCTGCTTCCGGATCGGTACCGTCAGCTTCTGGGCCGGAGGCAGAGCTGCTGCGGGAGGGGCGGCCTGGACAGGTTGGACCACCCCGGGACCACCGCTGGAACTGGATGCGGTGCGTCCACCAGTGCCACCGCTGGAGCAGGCTGTGGCAGAAAAGGTGGTGCTGGAAGCCTTGAGAGCAGGGTGAACAGACCGTCCAGCTGCGACTCCTTGAGGCTGAGCATCCAATGGAGCTGGGCCAGCTCAGTCCGGAGACCGGCGAGCTCCGCTGGGTGAACCCCGGGCTCGCCCCTCTGGCCCTGAGACGAGGAGGATAGAGCGTCCAGGCGGGATTCCTGGAAGCTGATGAGCTGGCGGAACCGGCCGAGCTCCGCCTGGAGCTCTATCAGCTGGGCTGCTGCTCCTCCCCCTGCAGACGACGGAGGCGCCGGTTCGGCAGGAGACCGGGCCAGTGGTCTGGCCGGGGGCGTGCCCAAACTGCCGCGCCGGGCAGGGGCAGGGGCAGGTGCAAGCTCACAGCTCCGTCCCGAGACACCGGAATGAGGTGGAGTCCGGCGTCTTTCCCCACGCCGTGGACCGACTCCCGGGGAACAGACAGCCAGCCTCGTGCCCTCGTAGCCGGAGCGATCCGGGAGCGTCTCCCCATCCAATCTCCCATCCGGTTCCGGAAGGGCGGCGAGGATCGCCGAGGCTGACGGTCGGGGACATCGGCGGTGGCGAGGCGGAGCTGGGGCTGGAGACGGAGAAGCCGGCTGGTGGGTCAGGGTAAGCCACCGGAGCAGGTACTCCCATGGCAGAACCTCCCCGCTGGATCCTTTAATGGGTTGCCTCATTCTGTCACGGCGTGTGGGCGAGGTGAGCGAAGGTGAGGCGAGGATCCACACGCGGGGAGGAAGACAGGCAGACAGGTAGAACGTTAAACATGAACTTTAATGAACACAACACAGGACACTGAAACAATGAGGCAACAAGAGACAAAGAACTGGAGGAGGGCTGGGTGCTTGGGTGACTGGGAAACAAGAGGCAGGTGGGAGCAATCAACAGGGACACAGGCTGAACCAAACGGGGTGACAGGACAGGGTGCGACAGTATCTATCTATCTATCTATCTATCTATCTATCTATCTATCTATCTATCTATCTATCTATCTATCTATCTATCTATCTATCTATCTATCATCTATCTATCTATCTATCTATCTATCTATCTATCTATCTATCTATCTATCTATCTATCTATCTATCTATCTATCTATCATCTATCTATCATCTATCTATCTATCTATCTATCTATCTATCTATCTATCTATCTATCTATCTATCTATCTATCTATCTATCTATCTATCTATCTATCTATCTATCTATCTATCTCATGTTAAAGTGCGCACTGCGCAGGCGCTCTAAAATCACCGCAGGAAGCGATGAATAAACTCTTTAAATAATGGAAAGGCGCTCTTCAATTCTAATTCACTTTCTTTACAGAAGGATGCATTAACGAGCATTGTGCTTTTTATTTTGAAAGAATAATGAATATGTGAGTGCTGCGGTCCTCCCCTCTCCCTTCTCTCCTCCCCCAGGGGGGAGAGCCCGTCCTGTGAGGCTGGCCCGGGGCTCTCAGGTGAAAAGTTAGTAGCTGAATTACTCTATTCATGCAGGCTGAAACAAATGTAGCTTTGTTGACTTTGTAGGACACGCCAAACGGCCAAATGCTCAGATGTAAACGCTTTAATTAGCGATTTGAAATGCTGGCAGTGAGAGACGGGGTATTGTCTCAGGACTTTAAAACGTCACCGTTACTTATTCCTCAGTGATGCGCCGCTCACTGATTCATAAAACTCGCTCCTCGTGGAGACTGGAAGCGTCGTCGCCGCTACGTTCGGGGCAGGTTCATTAAAAGGATGACAATTGCTCATTTACGCGCTCGCCACCCATGAAAAGTGCTGAAAATATATTTGTGAAAAGACATACGCAAAGCACAATTGCTGAACATCTGCTTTGCTGAATGAGCGTTTGCCAGAGCACGCACTCCGGGGACCTATTAGCGGTGATTCCTGCGCGCGCTCTGATAAGGAATTCATCAAGTCTCTGACACCCCGCCAGATGTTGGGGAATTGCCGCCGCCTCTTGTTGGGCATCCTAATAGATTGTCTTTCAGCGCGCGGCTTAACGGGATTAAGGAGATGGGGAAAGTAAATGATTGGTTGAAATAATTCTACATAATAGTGACTTTTATTTATTGGGGCGCTATTTTTATTTGGTCAGTGAGCCACTGTCAGATACCTGCAGGCTCTTTGCATGCATCATGCCCCTTGGACACAAATGCATGGTGTCACGCACGCGCGTTATGCATCACCAGCGCACAGTGGATTGAGGTGCTCCGATTACATATTCACCACCTGGAGGTGAAACAAGCACTGATAATTGGCAAGTTCATCAACTTCCGCGCTAAACGGGAGGCTCCGGTGTTGGAGATGTATGATTGTAAAGTGGTATGTTTCTTTAAGATGTCACAATCTACCTCATTTATTGCCACTGTTTATAGGTGTTTCACCTGCAGTTGTTGTCTGAATGATCCTGAGTTGTGGTGACGGTACATGGAGCCATCTGGTCATGTGCAGATGTGCCTGTCTCCTGTACTAAACACCCCCGCAGGTTCAGATCAGAGGCCAAAATAACTAACGTGCGTTAGAGCCTCACTAACTACAAAGCTCATAAGTCCTGCCGGATAAAAGCCAAAGATGTAAACAGTGCTGCGTCCGTAGCGTTGCCACACAGACTGCGTTTTTAATTTTATTATTTTTTTACTTAGATTAGGACTTTAAAGACAAGAGTGAGTCCAAGTGACAGCTTAACCTGTTAAAATTAGCCAATGAATTTAGTCAGATCGCCTCTTCCGTTGCGTGACAAAAGGCTGGAAACTTGCTTGTGTGACTTTATCCTCTTAGAGCTCCCGCTTAGCAAGCAGAGACTCTGAAGACAAGGGAAGGTAACGGGCTGCGGCTGTCCAATCAATCCCGTATTAAACTTGAGCGGAAGGCGCGTGCAGGAAAGTATCTCAGTTCCATCATCTCAAAGTCCTCCATGTTTCTCCCCCTCTGGTTCCCTCCGCTCGCTCTCTCATCTTTACGGACGAGAGAGAGAGAGAGAGAGAGAGAGAGAGAGAGAGAGAGAGAGAGAGAGAGAGAGAGAGAGAGAGAGAGAGAGAGAGAGAGAGAGAGAGAGAGAGAGAGAGAGAGAGAGAGAGAGAGAGAGAGAGAGAGAGAGAGAGCCGCGCGCTGCCGATCCTCCGTGCCCGCGCGCTGCAGCTGAACACACCAGTCCGTAACTCCTCATGAATGAGCATAAATCATAAATCAGGCTGCTGCTGTCGGTTGTGATAATTTTGACGCACGTGATCGCCGACGTTTTATCCCCATTGAGAAAACATCTCAGATAGAAGCTTTGTTTATTTTTCTTTCTCGACTCAAACGCCTTCTCTGGTTTTAATCTGGAAACGATTTATATTCCTAACACGTTGACGTACCTCTTAACTTAACTGACTTGAACATTAAAAAATGTAAAGTTTTTAATTAAATCTTTTTATTTTATTTCTGTCTTCCTTCCCTGTTCTGATCACCTGCTGCTGTTGTACAACTCAGTGGCTACCCCCTAAAAACACGTAAAGGCGCAGCTTCCATGTGAGCTTTCGGGGAGGAAAAGCGGGTCCCGGTTATTTGACGTCACTGTTGTCTGAGAGGAGGAACTTGAAATGTGCGACTAGACAAGCCGAGAAGGGAGGGGGGAGGGAGACAGGGTGGGCGAGGAGGGGAGGCAAGAGGAGGAGGAGGAGGGAGGTGAAAAGACATGAAATCAAACGGAGAGCGAGGGAAGCGCTTGCGCAAAAGAATCAAACAGCAACAAAAATTGGAGTAAATCTGTTCCCGCTTAAAGGATATTAGTGAAAATTACCAGTAAAGTCCTAATGACCGCATGTTTTTCATTCCGATAAAGTGGAGTAAACAGCAAATTTTCTTTTCTTCTGTTTATTATTATTTTATGTTTTTCGTAATTCTTGCGCTTAATCTAGACCTTTTTTCCCTCTTCCCACCATTTAAATGCTCATTACAGCACTGATGTGCGGTAACCCCCTTTATGTAGCGGTGCCTTGTAAATGGCTGTGGCAGCGCTCCCCCACTTCCACTTTCACGGTCACGCATGCCCCCAGCTCCCCTTCTTCCGGTCTGCAGCCTCAAAACTTTATTCTAATACAATTATTAATATTACTTCCAAATGAAATGATAAAACGTGCTGTCCATCACTGAAGCGATTCTCCAACGTGCCTCCTAAACATTCCCGCTCCAAGCTCATGCGCACACACTGCACCCCCCCCCCCCCCACACACACACACACACATTGAAAACACACAGTCAAGATGGCGACTAATCAGTGTCAAGTTCAAGTGATTCTTGTAAACAGGCAAACAGTGCATGCAGGGTGCACAAAAACATGCTGATAGCAATTAACGTGGCACTCTGGAACTCGCTTTTCATTTTTTTTAATTTCAATCAAAATTTCCGTTCACATTTCATCATAAATAGTTGGTTAAAAACAAACCAACCAACATACAGTAGCCTAAAAAGTACAAGGAAACGTCTGACTCTGGTAGCTAAATAGGCTAACGCATATAATAGGCCTGCTGTTGTGACGTGGTTTGCCTTGATGTGGCACAGTGACACAGTTCATCAGTAATACATTTTTGCTTTTCAGGAATAACTCGGGAGTGTGTGACCCATCCCCCCCCCCCCCCCCCCCCCACACACACACACACAGAAAGGGTTACAACATCACATTCTAGCTGTGTTTATACATCAGAATTTCCTCTGACCTCTGGACATAAGGGGGGCAGAAAGGTGGTGGGAATAAGAAAATGTACTTCTTTTAAATTAAGGTATAGAAAATAGCATATAAAACATATACTCCTTAAATTATTTAAATAAACGTATTTCATATATCACTGTCAAGAGGTACCTTTTTTTACATTTTGTTTTAAAAGTAGTGCTGGTGGTCTGAAATTGTTCTCAATAATGAGCACAATATATTTTGTGTATGCATAATATTTAAATCTCGAGAATAGGTTACAATGCAATGCTGTAACTCTTTTTGCCACTGAACGTATTCTCCTTTCAGTCCCACATAGATCTAGGAATCCTTCCACTAAATTTTTGTTAAACACAAATAATAATAATAAAAAAAATCATAAAATCTTGACAAGTTATCCACACAAAACAAGCAAATGTGTAATCAAACGGCTCTATATGCAACACCACAACAAATAACACGCTTAGTTTCACAGAAGAATTACATTTAAAACAATGCAAGCTGACAGACAAAAACTGTTTTATTATTATATCAATAATATTATTATTTTGAAGATAACTGTGTTTTGTGACAGTTCCATTGTTGCCGATGCACACATTTAAACAGAGGCTACTTGCACAAAGACATTGCTGGAACTAGAAAGATTGCCATACAGGCGCTTATTTTTTGGGTGCTTTACCCCCGCCCCCCCAATTTAAAATACTGAAAATCCTCATGTTGGAGATTAAAAACTTCACACACTCTTCTAAAAACCTGTATAGGAGTGCAATAAACTGATGGGATTATTTTATCTTTTTATCCTTCTTCTTCTTCATCCTATGATTTGACATCTATTTCTGATTCTATAAAAGTATGATCCACAAGAAAGCTCAGATTAACCCCCCCCCCCCAAAAAAAAAAATCAACAGAACCTTCTCAGCTCACCTGTTCTACACAGTCAGTGATTTTTTATACATGTCAATGGTCTCAGAAAGAAAATTCCCCCCAAAAGTGACTGAAATATCTGCATTATATATAGACAAATCCATAATATTCATATAGATGATATTATTTTTGATCCAAATAAGACACATGTAGGCCTATTGGTTAAAAAGAGAAAAGGAAAAAAAAGATACAATCGCCATGTTGGAGCTTAAGAGTTTATCATTTGTTCCATGTTAAGATGGTTATTATGACCAAAACTGTACAGTTCTTGTTAGAAAAAAAATCCATAAATATCATTTAAGTTTCAGAACTTATACCCATAATTAAATTACAAATTGATAAATATGGCATCATGGATATGTATATGTATTTACAACGGTATCAACAAAAGGCAACGTTATATTAAACGGTAACAATCGTAACCTAATACCACATGTCTCCACCTGAAAACGGACGCTGACAACAGATTCGACCCCATCAAACAAGGAAATACATTCACGAGTATAATATTTATTTCTCTTTTTTGTCTTTTTTTGTGTTCAAGTTCATGACAAAGACTTTGGCACGTTTCTTAAGACTGTTAGAAGTTTTCAACAATCAATTGAAGAGGCAAGGCGTAAACGCGTCACCGGTCGTAGAAAACAGCGTGAAATAAGCTTCCTTTTTTCATTTTATGTTTTTTTATCTTTAAATAAAAATGTGAGAAAATACATAAAATTCAAAATAAAACAACCTTTCTGGAAATCTGTGAACTAAAAGTTTAAAAAGAAAGCAAAACATGTATTTATAGTCAGAAAGTATTAGGTTTATTTATACTTGGGTTCGCTTGTTTTTTGTGTGATTTTCCTTCAAAACTGCAGAATAAAAGTCAAAATGTGTTTTCGTGATCCTGAGAACGGACGTGGCCTGCGTGCTGCTGGCGTTTGCTCTCATCTGCCGTTGTTCTTTCAGTCTCGTGTGTGTGTGTGTGTGTGTGTGTGTGTGTGTGTGTGTGTGTGTGTGTGTGTGTGTGTGTGTGTGTGTGTGTGTGTGTGTGTGTGTGTGTGTGTGTGCGCAAAGTGAGAAGGAATTTCAGTTACTCCTGGTTTATCCTCGTCCTTCCGGTCCACGGTGACAGAGGCGTTGCTGCTCTGCCTTCAAACGTACCATTCGTTAAAGTTGGGCGCCAGTCCTTCGCTGTGCCCAGACGTGTTCTGCACCGCTGACGGCGGTGTTTTTGTCGGGTCCTCGGTGCTGGCTGAGACCAACACCGGCGGTGTGGACGATTCGTACCCGGAACTGGCTGCTGGGGAGGATTCAGACCCTTGAGACTCGTGTACCTGCAATAAAATTTAAATAATATTAGAATAAACACGTGGTACACACATCGGTTGACTTCATCTCCCTAAAAATGTATTTTAAATATAAAGTTTGATCAGAATTAGAAATTAAATCCCGTTTTAGGCCAACCTTTTAATTAAAGTTAAATGCTTCATTAACGTTATGATTTTTAAAATGAATTTTCCTTAAACATGAAAAAAAGACAAATTCAGCATCAAAGCTAAATCCTTTCGACATTTAAACTAATTGTTTAGACTTGCAAACTTTATGCAATCCAATGCTGTAAGATATAACAAATGCTTCAAGTTGTGTCTGTGCTGGATAAGGAGGAGGGGGTATGAGTGTGTGTGTGTGAGTGTGTGTGAGTGAGTGCGTGTGTTAATGTGTTTAAGGAGTAATGAAGACGTTAATTACCTTCATGTGTTTCCTGAGAGAACTGGGGTGTGTGTAGGACTTGTCGCACACTTTGCAGATGTATGGCTTGTCTGACGTGTGCACATGCATGTGCTTTTTCCTGTCGCTGCTGTTGGCGAAGCGTCTGTCGCAGCCATCAAATTCACACTTAAACGGCTTCTCACCTGCAGGATTTAAACACACACGCGCGCGCACATGGTGAATAACCCAAACGGCTCGAACAAACAAACTCCCCCTTTGCAGGAGCACTAGAAAAGCCCAAGCTAAGGCATGTAAATGGTCTGCAGACGATTATATAACAGCGTAACCTAGTTTTTGCGGCGAGACGTGGATCCAGAGCCACTACTCCTTCCAGCTACTGTTCTTCTAGTCAACAATGAATCAACAGGGCAGCATGCAACGTCTGAGCGAGTTAGAAACACAGCTAGACATTGATTAGCTGCCTGGTTCAACTGTCCAATAGCAGCACAAAAACGTGGACACGCGAGCTGAGAATCTCAATAAGCAGACCAAAGTTTTTTCGTATCTAAAGCCTCAAGAATTAACCAGGATTAACAACACATCAAAGATATTCAAATTAGTTTATTCCTTAGCCTAAATTAGCTCCGTCTTCTCACAACAACAACAACAACAATAATAACAACAATAATAGTAGTAATAATAATAATAATAATAATAATTATTATTATTATACTGATAAGAAGCTTCTGAAAACGTTAAGGAGCCAAGTTCGAATTTGTTGAGCACAACAAAATCAGAGTTATGATTCCAACACACACACACACACACACACACACACACACACACACACACACACACACACACACACACACACACACACACACACACACACACACACACACACACACACACACACACACACACACTCCTACTACTACTACTACTACTAGTGTTGTGGGTCCTACCTGTGTGCGTTCTTTTGTGGATTTTGAGATTTTCAGACCTGGCGAATATTTTCCCACATCCGGGGAACGGGCACGGGAACGGCTTTTCTCCCGTGTGCACTCGGATGTGATTGACGAGTTTGTACTTGGCCTTAAAAGACTTGCCCTCTCTCGGACAGTCCTCCCAGAAGCAGACGTGGTTGCTCTGCTCGGGGCCACCGACGTGCTCCATAGACACATGCGTGACCATCTCGTGCATGGTGCTGAAAGTCCTGTCGCACGTCTTTTTGGGTCTGTTCATCTGGTTCTCCTCTATCCATTTGCAGGATAACTCTTGTTTGATTGGCTGCCTCATGTACCTAAAGAAGGCCCCAGGACCGTGGTGCGTCGGCACATTCATCCCCATGTTCATGTTGATGGGGTGGTTGTAGTTGTGGAGCTGAGCCCCGTATGGGTCCGTCCTGGGGCTCGCTACTGGCCGATACGGGTCGGGTCTTCCGAAAATGTCCCCGCGTAAACCAAGATGCATTTGGCTGTTGACTACGTGTCCGCTGGATGAAGTGTGGCTGACTGCCTGGTCGTGAAGTCCAGGAAACAACAAATGTCCGGGGTTGTCGGGGATCCCCGGCGGCCCGTGCAGGCTCCCTGTCGAGGCTGCAAAGATCCCATGCTGGGCGCTCGGTGCAGTGGACTCTCCGACGCCCCGGTTTCGGAAGAGAAAGTCTCGTGTTGTGTTGAACGCTCCTCCACCGTACGAGCCCACCTGCCCGCCGTGAGAGTGTCCCAGGGCAGCAGCATATCCACTTGCTTGCGGAGTGAACGCTGACGTCTGGCTGGAAGCGATGTCGTGCGCCACGGGGCTTATTTTAAACGCGGCGGAGTGGGAGGAATCAGAGAAAGGATTCAGTCCCAGACTCGGGTCTCTGTTCCCGATGTCGTGGTGCCGTGGCGTCCCGAACCCCCCCACTCCTAACGATGCAAACTGCGGACCGCTATCAAGAAGCATAGTCATGAGCTCGAAGCAAACTTAGGAGTCGGGAAAAATACAATTTAAATCCAGTTTAGCGGAGCGCGCGGGCTGCAGGCGCTGCGCTGAGATTCACCACTCTGCGTGGAGAGGGATTCCTAAAATAAAAAACCCAAGCCGAAAACAGGAGGGAAAATCCTATGTAAGGAGTTGGGAGGAGAAAAAAACTCCCGTGGACTGCGATCCGTGAGAAAGAGGATCAAACTTCCCCCCCTTACCAGGCTGATGATGTCCTTGGACTGATAAAGTCAATCACTCTCCCAGAACATAAATGAACTCAGGAGGTAGTGCTATGGCGCCCAATCAGCGCTCAGCTACCCCTCTGACACGTGACCGCCTAGGAGGGTGTTAATTGGCTGGAGTTCTAGTGATTGGCACGGTCTGGGATTGAAGATGGCAGGTTTTCTCACTGGTCTCATTTGATTGGTTCTAGCGGGCATTATTTTACAGGTATAACGGAACAGTGCAGCGCTGCCACATGTATGCGGAGCGCGCGTCCTCAGAAACTCTCAAACAGTTTAATAAAGAACAACAGAGGTGATACAAGAGGGGAGTTTAAACTTTAGAAAACTTCTATCATCTATATCTATCTATCTATCTATCTATCTATCTATCTATCTATCTATCTATCTATCTATCTATCTATCTATCTATCTATCTATCTATCTATCTATCTATCTATCTATCTATCTATCTATCTATCTATCTATCTATCTATCTATCTATCTATCTATCTATCTATCATCTATCATCAATCTATCATCTATCTATCTATCTATCTATCTATCTATCTATCTATCTATCTATCTATCTATCTATCTATCTATCTATCTATCTATCTATCTATCTATCTATCTATCTATCTATCTATCTATCTATCTATCTATCTATCATCTATCATCAATCTATCATCTATCTATCTATCTATCTATCTATCTATCTATCTATCTATCTATCTATCTATCTATCTATCTATCTATCTATCTATCTATCTATCTATCTATCTATCTATCTATCTATCTATCTATCTATCTATCTATCTGTCTATCTATCTGTCTATCTATCTGTCTGTCTGTCTGTCTGTCTGTCTGTCTGTCTGTCTATCTATCTATCATCTATCTATCTATCTATCTATCTATCTATCTATCTATCTATCATCTATCTATCTATCTATCTATCTATCTATCTATCTATCTATCTATCTATCTATCTATCTATCTATCTATCTATCTATCTATCTATCTATATCTATCTATCTATCTATCTATCTATCTATCTATCTATCTATCTATCTATCTATCTATCTATCTATCTATCTATCTATCTATCTATCTATCTATCTATCTATCTATCTATCTATCTATCTATCTATCTATCTATCTATCTATCTATCTATCTATCTATCTATCTATCTATCTATCTATCTATATCTATCATCATCTTAGTTTTTAATTAACATTTTTCTCTTACTATAACTAAAATCTTGAATGTATCTGGCGCTGTTCCAAAGTCTGGCTTTCTTGAACCCGCTTAAAAGAGATTTTTTTCTTCTTCTCCCTTTTTTGCAAGGCTCTGTAAGACAGAGAAATAAAAGACAGAAAGAAAGATGGCAGTAATTGTAATATCCTGAGAATTTCCCCCCTTCTTCCGCGCGCGCGCGCAGCCAAAAGATTCGTGCAATTGAGCAAGTTTCACAGGGCTGCCGCTGACTCGCTGCAGGACACATAAAATCTGATCAAGTTCAGAGACGCGCTGAGAGCTTCAAGCGGCGCTTTTTAACTCCGAGCTTTTCACATCCCCCCCACCTCTCCCTTCTTTCTGCTCACCCCTCCCTCCGCCTGTCCCAGGAAGGAGTTCACATTCTTTATTTTAGAGGGATTTGGACCCTAAAAAAGGAAAAAGAAGAAAGAAAGAAAGAAAAAAATCAAATTCACTCTGCTGTCGCCCTCGTCCTGCTGCATTCACCCTCAGAACATTTCACCAAGACAGAGTTATAGTTTGAGGAGGTGAGTTGGTTTTCTTTGGTTATGTGTGTGTTTGAACGGGAGTCCTGCATGCTCTAAAAGTTTTAGTTGGACGTTTTGTCTCTCGTGAGCTGGAGGGATTTAACCAACGCTACTTTTTAGTATTTAAGCCTGTTGCTCATATGTTGTTGCAACAGAAACGCTCTTGAAAATAGAAAAAACACCAGCCTGCATTCAAAATTTGCTCTTTTTTTTACCTCAACAACTTTATCTTCCTTCTCTCTCTGCTCACGTATGTGTGTGTGTGTGTGTGTGTGTGTGTGTGTGTGTGTGTGTTTGCGGGTGTGTTTTGTTGCGCGTGTGCGCGCGCCACTCCCTCCCGCTCTGTCTCACGAAGCCTGCCACAGTTTACTCCCCCTTCACCCTCACACACTCGTTTCCCCTCTCAGTATGCGCGTGTGAACACACACACACACACACACACACACACACACACACACACACACACACACACACACACACACACACACACACACACACACACACACGCACGCACGCACGCACGCACGCGCACACACACACGCACAGATTCATTGCGCCCTTTGTGAACTTTATAAGTGACATGCAGCCTGTTAAGTTTTCCTCCATCCTCCATATTTTACAGGCTTGTTGAAACGTGAAGGCACCGCGCGCCACTTAAATAAATGTACCGTGTATTTACAGCCACATTACTACTGTGAGATGATTAGGTGACGTGGTTTATCTGACTCAATAATGTTTATTATCGTTATTATTATATATAGCATTTGTTCCTTTGAGCCAGAGAGCAACGGCGTGGGCTCTGAGCTCTTGCTGTGGAAAAAGGGGGGAGCTGTCATCAACAAGGCCAAATGTAAAGCAACTGTTGCTTTAGTGTTAAATTTAAAAGCACTGCTGATCTCTTCTGCTAGTGGCGCTCATGGAATGATAAATTACCTCTTCAAATATGGAAGGGGACTTCAAACGCCCCCATTTTATTATTCATGTTGTAATAAAAACAAACAGCATTACAAGTGTGAGTAATTTAATTCTATTTCCCATGTTGGTGGTGTGCTTCTGTTTTTTTCTTCTTCCTCAGATAAAATTTACCCTATTTAGAAAAAACCCACCAGACAATGCAACTTTTTGAGAGCTTGGTAAGCTTGAGACATTTTAAACGTTTATTTGACAGATGGGTTGAGCTAGTTTAATTAAATTTGACAAAGTTGTAATTAAATGTTTACCTCCTTTAATTCTAATTGCAATGGATGATTGATTTTGCATGCATATCATTGGTTGAGGTTAGTATATTAAAAGAAAAATTACAACACATAAACAAATTAAAAGGTTGAACAAGAGCAGGGATGCAACGTGATGCACAGGAGCAGGTTATTCTGCAGGACTGCCGTTTGCATAATTTGGTTATTTAAGTCATCTCTGCTGGGATTACCTCACAGGGCGTTTGGAACGCTCATTGGTTATAACATAATCTCCCTCCTACAGCGCATGCGCGTTACCTTAAAATATCAGAATATTTTAGTGTGAGTGCCTCCCTGACTGTATAGGCCCATGCTGTTGGAAAAGAGCAGAACATAACCTCCACCCTTATATGGTAAACAACTCCCATTTATCTGCTTGTTGTAACTAGGTGTGTTAGAGTCAGCAACATTACTTTGGTTCATCATTTGATTTTAAAATCAGCCAATGCATGATGGGTATTTTACTATAATAAAGTGCCTATTGCAGATTTTTCTGGCAGACAAGATGTGCTTTTTTCTTCTGTGCTGTCTGGCCTGCAGCCCACACTATGCTTGCCTGGCTCAGGCCACTAGTGCCATAGACAAGTGTGTGGACCTGAAGTTAACTCAATAATGACCAGACCAAAGTATAAATGTAGATCTCCCTTCATCTGCAGCCAGGTGACAGTTTAGTATTGTTTTAATGTATTTATAGAATTGTAAATGATTGTGTGTTTTATTTTTTATTTACTTTTATTTGGGTGCACAACACATGCACAGACGCAGAGCAGTGTGGTTTGTTGTTTTTGGTCTGGTTACCTACAGCTGAATGTAGCGCTTTGTGTAACATTACTCGATTAGAGATAAGACAATGAAATATTTTGCTTGATGATGTTGTTAAATTTGATGCATTCCTCATTTTGCTTTTTAAAAAATATCTGCGGCGCACAAAGGTTCAGCTCCTGGTTAACAATTGAGGAATTGTCCAGTAAAATATCCTCAAATTTTGCTGTTTTGTTTGAAAATTTAAGACAAATCGACGAGCGAACTCTTTTGCACATTCGTTGATTTAAAAAATATTTCACTTTTACAAAGTAAATATTTACCGGTATGATTATTTTTCTTAAACAGGTTTTTGTTTTAAGTGTAGCAGCTAATAATGGCTAAATTAATGCTGCTTTTTTATGCATTTGAACAGTTTTTACTGTTTTAATTTCAAAATTACTTTTAAAATCATCGCGCCGGCTTCGTAGAATTTTGAGTTGTGTGTGTTTACACCTGTCGACAAAAGTCTTCTTTATTCTGATTTAGCGTAATCTAAGATAGTCTTGGAGCCGTTTATGGGTCGGTATGAGTGAATAGTTTTTATTTACGTTTGGTTATTTGGTCAGTTGGGCCTTGAGCGACTGCACTTGGAATTTGCCTTCGTATGGCTGATGGAGAGAGCTAATTGACTTCTTGCTGTGATTTACTTGAGCAGCTGTCCCCAAATGGACTCATCCCAAACCTGTTAATTCATCTAAATTTCATAATGTGATGGCGACAAGGTGCACTGCCATCCCACATCAATTACAAGATCCCAGCTCACTAATGCAGGCACTCATTTAAACCCCAAAACACTGATTTATTACTGCAAAACGCACTTTTGAATGAGGACAACATTTAAATGTTTTTGTATAATAACAGAAAGCACACAACCTAAATATCATTTTGATGTATTTTAGAATATTAACAAACTTGAATATAATTTTGAGGATTTTTACTTTCGTTATAAAGTGGCATATAATTTGAATCATGAGTGTGGATTCGCTGCTGTTGTTTAGATAATTTTGTTTTTGTAAAATAAACACTTTCATTAACTTTGTGGTTTCAAAGTACATAATTTCACAATGTTTTAGTCTAATCTTGTGAAGGATTTTGGAGTTTTGGGGACTGGATACTTTACGGAGACTGGATTTGTGGTTGCTTTTATCTCTGCATTCCGGTTTTTGATATATTTTTGGGACAATTTCTTGTGAGGAAGACCTCGCAGATGTTTGCTGACATGTTTTGTCCCTGAGAGTGATGCATTTGTGTTCAACAGTCAGTAAAAATTGTGTGACTTGTTAAGCAGCCAAGATAAATGACCAGACTGGTGTAGCTGCAGGGTCTGGAGAGATTTAAAATGTCAAACTGTCGTTTCTTTTTCTAAATGAAGCTATTTCAGCTGGACATGAACATGCCTGACAAATGACTGGCTCTTAATGCAATCATTTATTTTTATTGTAATTAAATATAAACTATACACATTATTTTTAGACCTATTTATTACTATTTTACGGATTTGGAAAAAAAATTACAGAGTATTGTTCATTTTTATTGTAATTTTTAACAAACATTAGACAAATGGACTAATTCACACATTAAATGAGACTTAATGAAGTTAAAAGCTGTGACTACTTAGGATGTTTAAACATTAACATTTATTTTAGGACTTTAAAAAAAAGTCATTTAGATTTTAATGTGGTACAGTGTAGGATAGGCCCAGTTGTTGTGACTGTTTCTGCAGAGCTGAACCAAACAGCCTCATGGGATCAAAACTGTGGATTTACCCCCCCCCCCCCCCCTCTTCAACCCCCATTTTGCTGCAGATGAGGACCTTGATGCTCAGGCCTGCCAGTACTCCTGAGTGAACTGAACTTTTCAGTTTATTGGGCCTTCTGTCCTCAATTATTTTCAGAAATGCATCAGGCTAAAGGTTGGCTGAAATCAGCAATGACGGAATCAGGCCAATTGTGTGCCTGGCTGCTGTTTGTTGCATTTAATGGTAAATGGGTCCTTTATTTGCATGTCAGCAACTATTAGATTGTTTCAATTTATTTATGAAGGGAAAAAAGTTCAATTTCTGCTTCAGAGTGCCAGCTTTTAGAAGTAAGAGGGTTTTCCTCCCTAAACCTACATAAGCTGCAGCCCAGAGCCTACAGCCTCGTCCTGTGGATTTAAACAAAAAGTAACAGATGAAAGAACCTGACTAAAACTGGACGAAGTGGAGGAGAGTGCGCTGACAGAGGCTGAGCCATGGGAAGAGAGAGAGAGAGAGAGAGAGAGAGAGAGAGAGAGAGAGAGAGAGAGAGAGAGAGAGAGAGAGAGAGAGAGAGAGAGAGAGAGAGAGAGAGAGAGAGAGAGGCGAGCTGATGTGCAGAATTACGCACCATTCGGCTCCGTGTCCTCACAGCAGCGAAGTCAGAAAGTTTGTCTTATATGTATACAGCAGCGGAGCCGTGCAGCCTGTTACGTTTGTTTCACAACTGAAATTTTACGTCCCCCCCCCCCACACACACACCCTTTTACATGTGTGCCAGCCTTCAGGATGCACGGCGCACTTTTGAAGATTATTAATTTATTTATGGACTTAATGAGAAGTTTTATTTACAGAGATGGTTTACATTCGACTCTAAGGTATAAAATAGTACAGCCTGTTCTCCCAGATGACTCCGCTGTGAAAATTTAGCCTGAAAGAAATGTATTAAATAATAATAATAATAATAATAATAATAATAATAATAATAATAATAATAATAATAATAATAATAATAACCTACTTGTTGCTTAGTTAGTTAACTTTTTTACTCGGGAGATGACTTTTAAATCTGTTTGGCCTTAAAAAACAAACTATTTAACTTCAGTTATCTGTGCAGATAAATTATGCAAATAATAGATTTTTTTCTCCCACTGAAAAGTCAGTTAATTCGTTTCCTGTAACGTTCTGCGTTTTCAAGTGTTGCATTCTCTCCTAAAGCCAGTCTTGAGCATAATTGGCCGGAACACACCAGGACCGGGCTCTATTGTTCTTGCAAAGCAGGAGAAGTGGTTTTGGCAGGACCGCAGAGGAATAAAAAACACGCTGCAGATTGTGTCTGAATCCAGCCACTGATTTCTATACGGAAATATTAGTATTAAACATAAACCTGTGCGCTCGTTTCAGAGGCTCTAATGAGGAGGCAGCCTGAGTTACAGAGGCAGTGATATTAAGGAGTACTATCGCGGCACATTTCAAAGCGTTTTCTCTGCGATATTTGAAAACGGAGTCGTGCGGTGAACTTCTGCGTGTCCCTTTTAAAACAAACCCAGCGCCTGTCAGTCACAGCGCATTCCAACCAATCCCAAAGCTCCCTTTTTAAAAAGCACGTTTGCCTGCTGTGCTTTTATATTGCACCATGGCCTGTTTCGAAGCATTTTTACTACCACGGTTATTGCCACAAATCAAGAGGGCAAAGTGAACGGTATGGGACTCACACCAACTCTAACGAAATTCAGTCTGGTTCCTATTCTGCGATGTTCCCGGCCAAGAATTTTACATGCAGATGATGCCCAGCAAGGGGAAATGGGAAGAGCATTTCTAGGTGTATCCTGAATTGGTTTGATTTTGCAAACTCATAGCCAAACTCACAACAAAACATGACAAGCCTCTCGAGGTTTAGTGGCTGCCCTCTCTCTTGCGTCAACCCCGGGGAGAGCAATACTGAACCCAGCGTGGTGCTGCCACCTTTGGCAGGAGAGCACATGGGACACCCCACCGGCAGTTCCTTAAAACTCTGCCCCTCGCACACTTTGCGAGACTATGCCGAGACGAGGTCCAGTGCTTATGCTGACCACTCGGTTCCCAGTTTTTCAGACTCTGGATACCACAGCCCTGGGGGCATCATCATTGGAGCCAATCTTTCTGGAGCCGGCATGCCACCCGTCACTGATCAACTGGCATCAAGAGCTAACCAACATGGCGGGATTGGAAGGTATCGTGACTTTGCTGGCTGCAGAGACAACAGAAGCCATACTTTTTTCACAAGTTACCAGGAGCAGGCCCACGCCTCCGCCGACGCATCTCGAGACCTCACAGGCCAGATGATGCTGGGGCTGCCCAGCGACCTCCTCGCCCGGACTCACACTTATGGCCAAACCATCAGCCCCAAGGGAAACAGCCAGCAGCTCGTCACCCAGTTCCTGGGTCTCTACAAGCCCCTGAACATGGCAATTCAGCGCGGAGGAGCGGACGCTTTCCTCAGGTGCTCCAAGCAGGCGGTCAAGCACGAGCTGGTGTGCAGGTGGAGTGACGGCAAAGAGGGGCCCGGGAAGCTGCCCTGCTCCAGAGCCTTCGGGACCATGTATGAACTTGTCACCCATGTGACAGTGGAGCACGTCGGTGGAACTGAGCATTCTGAGTATGTGTGCCACTGGGAGGACTGTGCGAGGGACGGGAAGCCTTTCAAAGCCAAATACAAGCTGGTGAACCACGTTAGAGTCCACACAGGGGAGAAGCCTTTTCCCTGCCCCTTCCACGGCTGTGAGAAAGTTTTTGCAAGATCAGAAAATCTAAAGATTCACAAGAGGACTCACACAGGTCAGTTCACAATAATAATAATAATAATAATAATAATAATAATAATAATAATAATAATAATAATAATAATAATAATAATAATTATTATTATTATTATTATTATTATTATTATATTTAAATGTTTTAATGAAAATAAAATAATTTAAAAACTTTAATTATTGTTATTATTATTATTATTATTATTATTATTATTATTATTATTATTATTATTATTATCATTGTTATTATTGCTGCTATTATTACCAATAGTATGACCTATATATGCATACATTCCGTGTGAGGGATTTCATTTCGTGCTGATTTTTGCCATGGCCGTGGTAATAATTGATCTGCAGGAGAATAAACCGTGTCTAGTCCCCACGCAGGAGTCACAGATGAGAAGTAAAACAGCTGCAAGCATGCAGACAGCAGGCCTGGAGCTTTGGGTGCCTCCCTCACTTCATTCACTGAAATTATTAAATAATTCCCGGGACACCGGAGAGTCGTGACGTAGCCGTTACGCGCTCCCCCCCTCTGCCTCCCAGGGATTCTTCACCCTGCAGCTCCAAAACTCTAACAGAGCACGTCAGAGCCTGATAGAGTCATGATGAGTTTATACTTCTACTACTACTACTACTACTACTACTACTACTACTACTACTACTACTACTACTACTACTACTAACAACAACAACAACAACAACAACAACAACAACAACAACAACAACAACAACAATAATAATAATAATAATAATAATAATAATAATAATAATAATAACAATTTACATGACCATTCCATCTGAAAAAAATGTCACCACCAAGGAGCTTGAAAAGCTATCAAAGTGCAAGGACCTGGAAATAGAAGTCACATGAACGTGGGGGATGAAGACAACAGCAATACCCGTTGTCGTGGGCGCACTTGGCCTCATCAAGAAGGGTCTGGAGAAGAGAAAACAGATTCCTGGAAAACCAACAGTCCAAGAAATCCAGAAGATTGTTCTTCTCGGAAGTGCCCACATCATCAGAAGGACGCTTTCCATAAACTAACCCTGAAACTGCCTTAGAAGCATGGATTGATTCTGGCACTTCAGTGAAAGCATACAAATATACAAAATATAATAATAATAATAATAATAATAATAATAATAATAATAATAATAATAAACAGTTTATTTACTTTATAAAAAACCCAAATGAAGTTTTATTTAGCCCACTGCCATTTCACCCCTTACTTATTTGCGTCCTTTTAATGATTCGTGTGATGAAATATTGTACAATTATGTCATAAAATGCATTTTTAAACTTTGAAACTTGGCAACAACATGAGCAGCAATCAAGACTATTTCCTTCTTTATTCTATTTTAGTAATTTACCGTGCAGATGTATTTTATTCTTTTTTCCACAAATGTCATGTGTAGAGATTGGATGTGGCTTAATTGCAGTGAAAATTGGCCTTTAAATCAGAATTACTCTACCATAAAAACGAAAAGCAAAGACTGGACGGAAATATTATTCATTCTCTCTTTTATTTCTGGTGTGAATTGTTCCTCTAATGAAAGAAGAGACTCAACAGAGACCCCTAATGACATTTTTAAGCTTTTTAAAGCTGCACATGCGTGGTGTGCCTTTAAGATTCAACCCCCCATATATATATATATATATATATATATATATATATATATATATATATATATATATATATATATATATATATATATATATATATATATATATATATATATACACACATATATACGTATATATATATATATATATATATATATATATATATATATATATATATATATATATATATATATGTGTGTGTGTGTGTGTGTGTGTATTTGTTTAGAGTTTTTTTTATATAAACATGAAAACAAACAAAGATGTTATGAACAAGGACTGTTAAGGTTTTATTTAAAGCTTGTGGAGAAAACCAGCAGTTTTGCACCGTAAGAGTTCCAGCTTGAATTTAAACAAGTTTGTGGGTTGATGAGTTTAAGAGGGTTGCTGATTTAGTTCAAATGTTTTTGTCCCAAGTGAAATTCAACATCTAAGAATATCTTATTTGCTAAAATGTGTAACTTGAAACGTTTATAGCCTTATTTCTGCTTTTTAAATATGTGTTAGGGTCACCCACAGAAAAGTTAATTATGAATTATTTTATTCTGGACTAGAGCCACGGGGCCTGAATTCACCTGTGTAACTCGTCGTTATTTCTGTTTTTAGGTGAAAAACCTTTTAAATGTGAGTTCGAGGGCTGCAGCCGGAGATTTGCGAACAGCAGCGACAGGAAGAAGCACTCTCACGTGCACTCCAGTGACAAACCCTACATGTGCAAGGTCAGAGGCTGCGACAAGTGCTACACCCACCCGAGCTCTCTGCGAAAGCACATGAAGCTCCACTGCACCAAGGCCCACGTCGCCAAAGGTGGCGAAGCGCGTCCCGGTGACGAAGATGACCGGACCGCGGAGGGCAGGGCGACCCAGATCAGTCCCCCGCATCCACCCACCTCCACTCAGGATGTCCCCCTGTCCCCCGAGAGTCGAGACGACTCGACCCCGATGTCACGTTTCCATCACGCGTTTGACAGCAGCTTGGACTACTCCGCGCACAGGTCGCAGCCCCTCCTGGACCCTTTGCTGTTGCAGAGAGGCAGCTACAGGTCCCAGTCCTCCCAGTACCACTGCGGCCAAACGGGGCACAGTTTTGGCCAGACATCGCGGACTTTCCCTCCCTCCTCTCCCTTTCAGAAAAGCATCGTGAACGGATGGTACACGTGCCACAGCGGCGTGGACTCCTTCCCACCAAAGCAGTGCAACATCCCCACAATGTGAGGTCCTGCTTGGTGGGACAGAAACATCCAGCCTGAGACCCAGATGTTCTACAGATGTTCCCGTGTTTCTTTCTAATTTCCTGTGAATGTTGTAGGTTGTGATTCAGCCAAAATCTTGCTTTGCGCTGCGCAAATTGCGCAGCGTGGCATTTGTTGTTGTTGTTATTGTGAGGCCTGTTTGGTTCTGCTAACCTTTAAAGCAGCTTCTCACCGTGTTGCATAACGATTTAAAGCAGCCTGTCTATGAAAGATTGTTTAAAGCATATTTTAAATCCAAATCCTTATCAGCGTGTTCTTTTAATGGGAAATGAAAAAATGGGTGGATAAATAAATAAGTCTTGCAGAATGTAGCCCTCACTGTAGGGGTCTTTGTTCAATGTAAACTAGGTGTAGTGTATGTCGAGATGAATAGAAAATATATTCATGACTTATGTATGTCGCAAGATGAATAATTATCTGGAAGATCTTTCTCTCCACTCACATTTTGGAGATCTAACAAGCCTGCGTGGTGGGCCCGGAGCAGGATTTGACTGTAATTAAAGAACCGGCAGGCTCATTATTATTATTTCCTTCTTCCCTTGATTAAATTCAAATCTTCGCCCCTCTTTTTTCATTAAACATCCTTGTAATGTGTAATATATGTTTATTTCACATTTCTGTGCAGTAAAACCACAGTGTTCGTGTTAATGGTAAAACGTTTCATTAGAATACAGCTCCGCTGTACTGTACAATTAATTATGTACCTTATATTTTATTAAATTGTCTTCCCTTTGATCAGACGTGCGTGACATCACCAACTCAGTTTCTTCGATTCACACTTCTTTTTTATTTCTTAAAAAAAAAAAAGATTTTATTCGTTAAGTTTGCAAATCTCGTGCAGCTCGTGGACCCACCGCCTGGAAACATGTCCCACAGAGATCTTCTATATTCTTTATTAAAGGAATTTCAGTCAAATCACGTGTGCAACGTGAGAACTTAAATCAGCGAAAAAAAAACAAATTATCCTCTTGAAATGTGTCCTAATTCCACTATATATATATATATATATATATATATATATATATATATATATATATATATATATATATATACATACAGTATGTATGTATGTACATTACTGTTTTACCAAAAGAAAAAGAAATAGGTCACTCTGAAACGATGAAGACTCTTCCCTTTATGCCTGATTTAATTGTGTTTTTTCCTGCTCACCTTCTTATTGAACACGTGTTTATCGTGTAAGCTGCTTTAAAACAGAGTTTCCCCTTCTTTGAATCCATTAATAGTAAAATGTTTGACTCTCTTGGTTTCACTGACACAATTGTTTGCATAGATTTTGTTCCTCCTGGAGTTCAAACATCAGCAAACACCTCATTATTTTACAGGAATGAGACAAAAAAACTCCTTCTTTTCTTCCTGCAGAGCATGAATTCCTGGTGCAGACTTGTTCTCATTGAGATATGTTTGTTATTAGGTTGCTGTAAAATTACACCTCTACCTAAAAATAATCACAAATAACCCAGATCTTTAAAGATAATCTAATTAGAACAAGTTTTTTTTGTTGAAAACACTTTTTAACCTGTAAAATTCTTTAATGCAACATTTTTATTTATTTTGATGTGAAAGCAGATGGATAATTTCCAAGGTTTTAAATGAGTTTATTTAAAATTTGCAGTTGTAAATGATTGGGATGAACCATCCAGTGCAACATTGTTGTTCCTCTGGTGCTTTTATTTAAATATTATTTACAACCCAAGCAACAAAAACCCAGATGCTTTTTGTGAATAAAGTGTATAAAGAAAATGACATAATTTTGCTCTGCTTATTACATTTCTGAGCTCAACAGAAATAAATCACACTCACGTGTTTACAGTATCTGGAGATGCTGTCTATGATTAACTTGTTTATGCATTCTCTGTGCTGTACGTTGCCCGTCGTTCTCACAGGGATGCATCTTTTGGGAAGTCAGATATTTTTGATGATGTGTTTTGCACCCCCCCCCCCCCCCCCTTGCAAAATTTCTTGAGGTTTATTTTTAGTTTTTACTTTCCACCAGGGGTTTCCTTCCTTTTTTTTTAAAGGGAGCCATCCACATGGCACTGAATCTCAGTTTCAACACCATCAGTTAGAGCATTTCAGATCTGCCTTTTGAGTGGTGACTTGACACTTTTGTGAGTGCTACATAATGTGATTAAAAGTAATATTAATGGAAATGAGGTTTTTAAAACTGCTATGATATGGCCTGAGATCTTTTAAGTGGATGGTTTGAAATTTTTAAACTGTGAAGGGCTCTTTTTCTCAAGCAAACTGGGGCAAACTTGGATAGCTTGGATCAGTATACTTTAATGGTGTGATAACTGCAATTTATAAGGTCACTCTCACTGCATTCTAATCAATAGCTTGCATCAAAGGTGTTGCTTTACTTTTTAAAAAAGAAATCTTTCAGCACTGAAATTTAACTTTTAATTTAAACCCCAAAAGCTCTCATTTTTACCCCCCCCCTCCCCCCCCAGTGGATTTACTGGTATTTGAGCTGATCTTGGATATTTTGGGCTGAAAACAACGTAGTTCTTGTGCCACGCGAGGACACAAACTGAAACGTTAAACATCAAAGCCGTCGCTCTGTACTCTGACCAACCTGTGGTTCCATAAACACTGAATCTTACCCAACCCTTCCTCCCCAGCAATCACAACTGATTAGACCTCCACATACAGTTTGCCACTTGTTTGCCACCATCTTTACTTTTGCGCTCTGCCTAGCAACAAGTGCAGGCGCCATTTTGGCTGGTGTACACATCAGCTTGATAGTTTTGGAAACCTTCTGTGCTGCGGTTGGGCCACAGTTGGTTTCAGGCGAGTACCAGAGGGGGTGAGTGGCTTTTTCACACCAGCTTTTTGCTTTTATGCATCATCATAACCGAATATGACACCTCACGTACTTACAGTGCGCTGCTCCCACACCTTACAGACAGTTATCTGAAAAGGCTGTGTCAGCACCGACTCCAAATGACCCAGTGCCATTTTAATTGGATCTCTAGCTTTGTCCTGAACCTCCCCAGGTCAACTCAAAGGTGTTTTTTCTTCTTTTTATCAACACTACCGCAGCCCCTCCCTTCTTCTATTTTTTTTAGCCAGATCTTCTTGTTCTTCTTTTTCATCAACCTTTATCCCTGCAGCTTCTGGCTACCTTCACCCTCTGTGACTCCTTCGTGATTGCCCCCTAATCTCTGCCAGTGTGATTCCAAGGTAAGTAGGAATCCTCTGCAGGATTCTCCCTTAAGACAAGCACGAATCCTCAACTCATTCGTTTACTTACACTTCCTCACTCCTCTCAAAACATCACATAGATGCAGCTACACTCGTGCGAGTTTCTGTCTCTAATTTCCTTTTCCAGTTGACGAATGGTCGGTCACACGGAGATTTGACATCTCAGACACCAGCAAGACAAAGAAAACATAAGGAGGCCACCTATAACAAAGTCAAATACCTGATTAAATAAAATAAAACCATGAAATGTGCAGCTCACGTTATGCTTTTCTGTGAGGTGATCTGTTTGTGTTTATTTACCAGCTTTGATGAGCTCATAAAGCAGCATCAGCTGCAGTGCTGTCATGTTAAACAATGCAATCACAATTTTATATACGTGTTTAGAGAAATCTAGTCCCTGGTTGGTGCTCTTATTATGATTTAAGCAGTTCTTTAAATTTCTCTCATGCTCATCTGCACAGCAGTTTTCTGATTTCTGTGGTGCCAACCCCCTGCGTGGACCAGCCTACACCGGGGCTTATTAAGCTAGGCTCCTTTTTACTCTTCTCAATGGTCGCTCCCTCTGTCAACTTAAGCCCAAGCCCCTAAAATGCTCAGCTCCCTCACTATTGTTAAAGAATTTGCCAAAAATTGGTGCAGCTGACTGGAGTACTGCTGAATAGCCAACATACAGCAGGATGGAAAGAAAGGCCCTGCCTACCCTCATGTGTAATGCATGCTTGTCTTTTGATGCTTTGCAATTTAGCCCGTGGCTGGTTCTTAAAAAGAAACCTTTTTTTAAATTCTTTTGTCATCTATTATCCATGCCTTACATAACAGATATTTTCAAAAATCCGATGAACCTGTTTTTATTTTATTTTATTTTTTTACCTTTTATCTCACCTGATCATACCAGGAAGTGACCAGAAAACTTAAAATAAACAAATACGCAGCAAACACTTTCTCCTCCACTTTGCATGCAGCATTTGTTTTGATCTGACGCGATGGAAGCATAAATAAATAATATATAGAGAAATCAAATCTTTTGAAAACTCCCACTTTCATCATTTTCGGGGTGGGGGGTTATAGTAGGTTATGTTCGGTGAGCAGAGCTTTGAAGATCCCTCAAAGCCTCCGAGCTTTTGAGATGCATCGCTTCCTTTTAAGGGAATGACCACAACTTTGGTATTGCTTCTAATCCCTCTTCCAGACCCTCGTCATAAGAGATCCACCAGCCTGAGCCTTAATGCCCTCCGCTCATTGGCAAGGGCAGCTGGTAGCTTTCATGAAAGAGCCATATGAATATACTCAAATCTGCATATTTGAGCAGGAATTGATCCATTTATCTGTTCTGTCTGAACACTTTGAGTTATATGATCTTTGAGAAATGATCAGTTAGATTTCGAAGCCCCTAACATTTTACAGAATGCATTTGAAGTGTTTGTTAGAAATTGTTACAAAGGCTTTGATGTACCTCCTAAAGAACACCCTTCCTAACAAAAACCAAAAAGACGCTCTGCAGAGATGTTTCAATCGCCTGTTGTCTTTGCCGCCGCCTCGCCAAATGATCAGCTTTTATTAGCAGGAATCTAGATCTGTTGTAAGACTTTTATATGATTTCTGAAATTTATGTTGTTTGAGGTCAAACTTGAAACAGGGATCCCACTGATCAGGATCCAGGGTGTTTTCAAAGCGGCGAGTAATCGTGAGTGTTTAATTTTATCTGTTGCCGTATGCATCGCGAGACAGCTGCGTAATCAAGCCTGTGAACTCTACATCTGACAGGTTTCTGTTTCTGATCACATTCCTATTGAAGTCCATCTATTAGTGGAACACGGGTGTGTTGGGTGTTGACTCAGGCTCATGCCTGCTGCCATCAGGCCGTTAAATTAACATGCGCTGGACATGCGACTGAGAGCGCTTTTCATCCTGGTGTTTGTGGCAGCAGTCAGGTCCCATGAGGCCACAGTTTAGAGACCTTTAAGTGAGAATGTATGGCAATCTTTCTGCAAGCCTTAACTGCTCCAACATCACCCTGGGGCCTAACTCCACAATGATGGATGTATGCTAGAGAAGAGGTTGGCCCTTGCACATGACAGGAAATCCCCATGGGCCATTTCAATTACCCTTAGACTAAGGTTTTTAATGTGATGATATGTTGAATTAAGGGCTGTGACATTAATGGAAGGGCAAATGTTATTTGGTGTGGGCCTGACCCTGCAGTGTGCACTGGAGCTCTGTCACAGCCTAGGAAGCAACACACAGGAGCTTTAGATGAGCTAAAAACTATTAGTGGATTACTGTTTAGTCACAAGAGCACAAATGATCACAAGTTCAGCTTTTATTTCAAATGCATGTTTATCATAATACAGAATTGTTGCTTCAGATTGAAGAGTACATGTTAAACAAAAAATCTGCTGCAGCGATCTTTGCACTGACTCCGGTGCTAACTAAAATTTGTGAAGTCTGCAGCTTTCCACAGATGATTTTCAGGAAGAACAAAGGAGTCATGTCATTTATCTCAGTCTGCAGGACATAATCCTTTTTTCAATGTACCTGGAAGAGGTGCAGGATCAAAAATCAATTTCCTATGCAACAAAAGCTTGTGTCACATTCACTTGTTGCTACATGTTCTTTGTTATAAGTTGCATCTTCCTGAATAATTAGCGTTTGTCCTCAGCTGCTCCCCAGTTCAAGTCTTATCTTCTGTGTGGATGACATTCTCCTCTTATGTAACTGACTGTTATTGTCAAGTCTGTTTGTAAACATGGGCGTGTCACTGGAAAAATCATCAGCAATGTCAAAAGTATATTTGCATTTGTAAAACTCTAATCCTGCACACAAAGTTATCAAATCAAGAACATGTTGATCAGGACAGAGCTGAGCTGATACATTACAGTCTGTTTGAGACTTTTACCAGCACCACAGAAAAAGGAAGCTCACTAATTATAAACGGTCACGTGCCTGTGTTTGTATAGCACTTAGGCCCAGTCCCAATACTCACACTTCCACCCTTGCACACCTCAACTGTGCGTATTCTCGACCAGAGGTGCGACTGTGTAGGGTGTCCTGATTCTAAAGAGCTGAAGTTGACCATGCACCATTTTCCCCCTTGATCTGCACTTCCCCCAAGTCTGCATTGGGGGAAGAGTATTACTCACAATTAGGAGTGGAATGGTTCATGTTTTTTTTTTTACCGTTTCGGTTCGGGCAGTTCGGTTCGGTCCACTTGCGTACCGTTTTGGTTTATTTTTTCCGTTAAACAATTAGTTTTTCACACATTTAAGTGCAGCGGATAAAAGTTCCTCGGCGAGTTTCCGCACGGACACAGCATGATGGCTGCAAGCACCGGATCTCCGTTTAAAAAATGTGATCTGCAAATTCTGATCAACGTCTTTCAGAGTGGATCAAATCAGCTGACTGTCGCTGCTACTGTGGAGTCTGTAGAGACGCTGAACGGAGCATCGTGCCGCCTCTCCCTCCCTTCTCTCTCAGTGTGAGGTGAGTTTTTAAGAAATAAAAACACGTCAGACCCAACACTCGTCTGTAGGAGAGTGAGCTGTGCAAATCATAGACATGAATACGTAGACGCCCCATTGGGTGCTGGAGAGTGTAACAGCGTCACCGTCATGGACGTAATTTTCACTTTAGAAGTGGGGGGGACATGGGGGGGGGGTATCTTTACAGTATGTTCTAATGGGAAACCAGCTTCAACACAAACGGTTGTTTTCTGTTTGGTCCTAGAGCTCAACCAGTGTCAATTTAATATAGCGTAATATTATTTTTGGATGGTAAAAAGTGCAGGGGTCAAAACCTGAATTTGGAAAAAGTGGGGGGGACATGTCCCCCCTGTCCCCCCCAAAATTACGTCCATGGTCACCGTCATGTTGGATGGGTCTCCTCACTCTTCAAAGCCAATGCAGGGTGAGCAACAATGCCCGTTTCTGTGCAGCCTACGGTTACAACAACCAGTGTACAATTGGAAACAGATCACATGGGATTACTAGTGACTTTTCTAGCCTACCTGATATGATTTAATATTTAATATTTATTTTTATGTAATTACGTTTATATTTTAATTATCATGCCGTACCTTGTGTTTGATTTTGTGAAAAAGCTTGATAAAATGTGTTTTTTACTTGGGTAAGCACCTTCCTCAGTTGGAATGAATGTACTGGGGGCTAATCTATCCAAAATGGCGGTCGGCCATTACGGCATCTCTACTATACAGCGACAGTTGACAGGGCATCTATGTATATATGTCTGTGGTGCAAATAGTCTATGAAATAATTAAATACATCAAGCTAGATTAGCAGCCTGTGATGATACCTGGTTCTGCTCACCATAGAAGCCGCTTCAGGTATTAAATAAATATAATAATAATATACCGAAAATTAATTGAACCAAGCTCTTCAAAACACTGAACCAAACCGAATACGAGTTTAGCGTACCATTACACCCCTACCCACAATCCATTGCTGCATGGGGATTTTGAGAAGAAGGTGGAGCAATGAATGCCTTTTCAGAAAATATGTAGTTTCAAATGAAACAAGTTAATTTTAACACAACAATGAATGTAAATTTGTTAAGAAATAGTTTGTTTGTTTTAAAGTTGTTAATAAAGATTTTTTTTTAAAGTAGCACAAACAGCGACCGGCATGCATTGCGGTCGATGACGTAACGCTCGCTGTTCTAATTCGGCAATTGTTTGCATACTTGTGTACTATACAACCAAAGCCTTAGTGTGCACTTTCTCCAAGTGCACTTTGCTGAGACTG
The DNA here is from genome assembly GCF_043380555.1 of Nothobranchius furzeri. Taxonomy (NCBI): domain Eukaryota; kingdom Metazoa; phylum Chordata; class Actinopteri; order Cyprinodontiformes; family Nothobranchiidae; genus Nothobranchius; species Nothobranchius furzeri. The sequence continues at coordinate 83,310,272 of NC_091741.1, forward strand.
TAGGGCGCAATGTGAGTATTAGGATTGGGCCTTAGGGTTCCATAAACCCCCAAGGTGCTTCACAACTCAAACAGTCATTCACCCATTCACACTCTTTACACTCTACTTCCTGAGCTACTGCTGCCCTAATGTCTCATAATGACCACATTTGACTTTAATTATTGTTGTTTGCTCAAAGATCACACCATTATTGCTCTGTACATTAACTTATTTAAGATAAATCTACAAGGACCTAAGAATAGGAAACACATCCTCTGTTTAAAAACACACTGTTTTACTGCAAGTATCAAACTATTATCTGTTTTTCCCTCCATGTTTTGGAACGTTGTAATTGCTTCCTTTTATCAACACATTAAGTAAAGATACAGGTACGCCGGGAGCCAGTGTGAGCTGCCACAACCACACACACACACACACACACACACACACACACACACACACACACACACACACACACACACACACACACACACACACACACACACACACACATTCACACACACACACACACACACACACACACACACACACACACACACACACACACACACACACACACACACACACACACACACACACACACACACACACACACACACACACACACACACACACACACACACACACACACACACACACACACACGAAGAAGATGCCGAGGGCAACACTATTTTCCACCAACATTTCATTATTCATCTCTTATAAAACAACTTTAGATGCTGCTGCGTGTTCTGATTTCACCACCTTTAGATAAGTTTAGGTCGTGAAATATTGTTGTTTTACTTAATTTTTTTCATCTGATATGTTTTTTAAATTTTCTTCTCATCTCTGCTCATCCATTACTTCACGTTCCACCTCGTTGTGAAATGTGTCTGTTTTTACTTTTAGTTAGCTTATGCATGCAACAAAATCTTTACTGTCCCCTGTGAATGTCAGTTAGCAGTAGAGTTTTGTTGTGTGTGTGTGCACGCACATGTGTGCATGTGCGTGCATGCCAGGCCACAGATGCTGAAGTCCCAGTGTATTCAAGCTCACAGATCACAGAAGTTATGAAAATCTCCTTGATCATTTCCATTTCTAAAATAAATTCCTTTGAACTTTCCAAGTTGCTTGTGCTTTTTATTCATAAAGCCTATTTAGACAATCAAGGAGTAGAATTAGGCTCACATGCATGAGCGTGGACATGCACTCCCTTTCAATCAGTTAAAACCAGCTGTTAATTAAAGTTCTGAGCTGCTACTCTGCCCAAATAATTTTCTTATTAGCAACTGCATTCCTTAGATCTGGTGTCAGCAGAGCATTTTTTACCCTTTTGGGTGCTCCTTTCAGTGTTTTTTTTCTATTTTTAATGCAGGAAATCCCACTGACCCATTTAGTTGGTCTCAGTTTTGAAGAGAATAATCTAGATTCCAAGTCTAGAGAAGGTCTATTATTAGTCCCATTTGACTCACATCCTCAGTTTAGGAGCTGCTGAATTCCCTGAGAGGAGGTATTAATTTGGGTAGGGGTGAGATTATCTCATGAAACCAAGCTGTTTAATGTTGGGAGTTGTCAGCTGAGTGTTTACTCCAGCATCTGAAGACGTAGGTGGTCCAGAAACGTTTCACCAACATCACACATGACAACTCGTGATGCCACCTTGATGTTTCCCTTTTGGGGTCTCTCACCAACAACAACATAATATTGATCCTCAGCACCTTTTTCACAACCACCTCACACCCATTCAGACACACACACGCACGTGCACACACACCTGAGTGGCTGTGAATTAATTGATGTTTGCAAAAAGAAGCAAACATCCTTTTTTTGTCAGTTAAACAGAGACTTTATGAGGTCAGCTCAGGAGGACAATGATGATGACGATCAGAGCTGTAAAATAATTAAATTGCAATGTTTTCATTCTCACTAAAATGCTGTAGCAGGACCAGCAATCAAAATGAGAAATAAATGATTTGGATTAAAAACATGTTTTTAATTGGATAGATGAACGAAGTAATTAAGTTCAGTTGGGGTTTTCTTTTGGCTTTTCCTCGTTTATGAAAATGACACAAAAATGATGCACTTATGAAACTTGTTTATTTAAAAATATGTGAACGATATATTTCCCAGTCACTCTTTTCTTTCAAGTGCATAAAGATCAGTTAGATTTTTAAGTTTGAAGTCACCTTTGGTTGTGACAGTACTAGAATGCAAGACTATGTTTATTAGTTTCATTTACGCACCTAATTGGATATTTTAAGGATTTTTGTTTTCTTATTGTTGATGTGCAGTGATGTGGAAGAGCTGTCTAATCAGCATCTTACCTGCAGCAGCAAAAGAAAGTCTGTTTTTGGACTCTGGAAGACGTTCAGTAAACGAGTCAGTTGCTGTTTTAGGTCCAAATGTTTTTTTTTGCTACAAAAACCATGGGACTCTGGTATATTGTCCTAAAGTTGAAGTGGTAGCAGCCGCCTGTTTCTCCTTCTCTATTACTGAGTTGTGAACCTCTCTCACCAGTGGTGTTCTGTTATAAAATGAGTGAGTGCAACGAGTGGAGGACTCAGGTAAATGCAATGATTCGGTGAGACAGACAACTGGATAGACCAACAGCTGGTTTTGGACTGAGTCGACTTATTGGCAGAGGTTTTTAGATACATGTGAGGGAACTGCTTGGGGTCTTGATTAATCATTGTTGGTGTGTGAGGTTGAGAGGTTCTGACTAGATAAAGTCGGACTCACCTCAATGCATGGCTCTGGCTCTGGAACCAGTTTCCTTGGGAGGGGTTGGACTTTCTACCACTCTGGAGTTGCTCCCACTGAGAGGCGCTGAGCAGGGGTGGGCATACTAGTTGCCCCCCATCTTGGTGCCTGTACATTGGGCTTTACCCCAGTGAATGAGAGGGTAGCCTCCCTTCACCTACATGTGGGGGCCGGGTTCTGGCTGTGGTCTGTGCTTATGCACCGAACTACAGTTCAGACTACCCACCCTTTTGGAGACCGTGGAGGGGGTGCTGGAAAGCGCTCCTTCCGGTGACTCCCTTGTTCTGCTGGGGGACTTTAACGCTCACGTGGGCAATGACAGTGAGACCTGGAGAGGTGTGGTTGGTAGGAATGGCCCTCTGATCTGAATTCGAGTGGGGTTTTGTTATTGGACTTCTGTGCTAGTCATGGATTGTCCATAATGAACACCATGTTCAGACATAAAGTTGTCCATATGTGCTCTTGGCACCAGGATACCTTAGGCCACAGCTCGATGATCAACTTTGTTGTTGTTTCATCTGACCTGCGGCCTCATGTCTTGGACACTCGGGTGAAGAGAGGGGCGGAGTTGCCAACTGACTCCAGAGGCAGCTGACGGGTACCGGCAGTCCAAGCGGAATGTGGCTCGGGTGGTTGCCAAGGCAAAAACCCGGGCATTGGAGGAGTTCGGTGAGACCATGGAGCAAGACTTCCATAGGGCTTCAAGGAGATTCTGGCCCACCATTCGGCGCCTCAGGGGGGGAAAGCAGTGCACTACCAACACTATCTATAGTGGAGATGGTGTGCTGCGGACCTCTACTCAGGACGTTGTGGGTCGGTGGGCAGAATACTTCGAAGACCTCCTCAATCCCATTGACACGTCTTCCAGTGAGGAAAATATGGGGACTTTGGGTTGGCCTCTCAAATCTCTGGTGCTGAGGTCACTGAGGTGGTTTAAAAGCTCCTCTGTGGCAAGGCTTCAGGGGTGGATTATATCCACCCAGAGTTCCTTAAGGCTCTGGATGTTGTGGGGCTGTGTTGGCTGACATGGCTCTGCAATATCGCGTGGACATTGGGGGCAATCCCACTGGACTGGCAGACCGGGATGGTGGTCCCTTTATTTAAAAAGGGGTACCACAGGGTATGTTCCAATTAGAGGAGGATCACACTCCTGAGCCTTCCTGGTAAGGTCTATTCAGGGGCTCTGGAGAGGAGGGTCCGTCGGATTGTTGAACCTCAGATTCAGAAGGAGCAATGTGGTTTTTGTCCTGGCCGTGGAACACTGGACCAGCTCTGTACCCTTAGGGGGATCCTGGAGGGTGCGTGGGAATTGGCCCAACCAGTCTACATGTGTTTTGTGTATTTGGAGAAGGTGTTTGACCGCATCCCTCGGGGGGCCCTGTGGGGGGTACTCCGGGAGTATGGGGTACCATGCCCTCTGATACGGGCTGTTAGGTTCCTGTATGACCGGAGTCAGAGCTTGGCCCGCATTGCCGGCAGTAAGTCGGGCTTGTTTCCAGTGAGAGTTGGACTCTGCCAAGGCCACCCTTTGTCACTGATTCTGTTCATAGCCTTCATGGACAGGATTTCTAGGTGCAGCCAAGGTGTGGAGAACATCCGTTTTGGTGGCCTGAGGATCAGGTCTCTGCTTTTTGCAGATGATGTGGTTCTGTTGGCTTCATCAGAACGTGATCTTCAGCTTTCGCTGGAGCGGTTCGCAGCCGAGTGTGAAGCAGCTGGGACGAGAATCAGCTCCTCTAAATCTGAAACCATGGTCTTGATTCGTAAAAGGGTAGAATACCGTTTCTGGGTCAGGGATGAGGTCCTGCCCCAAGTGGAGGAGTTCAAGTATCTCGGGGTCTTGTTCACGAGTGAGGGAAAACTGGAGCATGAGATTGATAGGTGGATTACTGCTGCATCTGCAGTGATGCGGGCGTTGTATCGGTCCGTCGTGGTGAAGAGAGAGCTGAGTCAGAAGGCAAAGCTCTCGATTTACTGGTCGATCTACGTTCCTACCCTCGCTTATGGCCATGAGCTTTGGGTAGTGACCAAAAGAACAAAATCGCGGATACAAGCGGCCGAAATGAGTTTTCTCCGAAGAGTGGTTGGGCTCTCCCTTAGAGATAGGGTGAGAAGCTCGGCATCTGGGAGGGGCTCGGAGTAGACCCGCTGCTCCTCTACATTGAGAGGAGCCAGTTGAGGTGACTCCTGGATGCCTCCCTGGTGAAGTTTTCTGGGTACGTCCAACCGGGAGGAGACCTAAAGGTAGACCCAGGACACGGTGGAGGGACTATGTCTCTCACCTGGCCAGGGAACGCCTTGGGATTCCCCCGGAGGAGCTGGCCCAAGTGGCTGGGGAGAGGAAAGTCTGGGCCTCTCACCTTAGGCTACTGCCCCCGCGACCTGACTCCAGATAAGCGGATGAAAATGGATGGATGGATGGACAAATACAACCTCTCAGTTCACTATATTTATATTTATTGTACCAGAGTTGTACATTTTATACAATTGCATAAGATAGAAATGCATGGACGTAATTTTGGGGGGGACGGGGGATGGGGGGACATGTCCCCCCCACTTTTTCCAGTCAAGTTTTGACCCCTGCACTTTTTGCCATCCAAAAACAATATTACACTATATTAAATGACACTGGTTGAGCTCTAGGACCAAGCGGAAAACATCCGTTTGTGTTGAAGCCTGTTTCCCATTAGAGCATACTGTAAAGATCCCCCCCTTCTAAAGCAAAAATGACGTCCATGTAGAAATGTGCATTATAAACAGACTTTCATATACATCTGTAGTGTTTATTTTAAAGGGGACAGACATGGTACCTCACTTTTTTCGGTTTCCTTCACTTCTGATGAAGTGTTTCAGATTATTAATCCTATTTTCAGATGTAACTGCATCAAGAGCAAGTCTAACAAGTTGCACTTTTAAAGGATGTGTTTAATTTTGTGCACACGGGGCAACATGACCGGTATTGTCGCTCTGCTCTTGCACCAACCTTACTCATCAATCAGAAATCAAAGCTTTGACAGTCGCTAACTTGAAAGGGATGCTGCTGGTGTGTCATGACCCAAGAGGCTTCTTTTTGCACAGCATATTAAATCACTCCGGGTAGGAAAAAAAGAAGCTTATCAATGATCATGAGGAGAAGCAACAATGCACCTGGGCTGCATTAGGCACTGCGATCATCAGATCCAATCAAATCAAGATTATCATTCTTTCTTTTGGTGACTGAAGCATGGGTTTCTTTGTAGAAATTCACTGCTAGAAAAAGTAAAAGTAAAAATAATTCTGCCTCACATCATTTAACGTCCCTGAGGTTCTTATTTATTTGTTGCAAAAGTAAGTAGTGTGTTTGAATGTTGCCAAAGGACTCAGAAGAATCTTTATTTCAGGTTGATTTGATGCTTCATGAACTTCAGAAATAAACTTCACACAAATACGAAAAAATCCAATAAAAGTAACCAAAATGTGACAGCAGCCAGTCGCAGGCGGCATCAAAAATACAAAACAGAAGAAAAAACTTTCATCCTGGATCCACTCATCTCCATTTAGGTGTGTTCTCTGTGTTTTTCTCCACCCCTTGTGGGATTTGGTCTCAGGCAAGATGTCTGTTTATCTGAACAACCAGCAGAACTTCAGCGGAGACTTTTTCTCTTGCATTCAGATGGCGTCTTCATATCTTAAAGAAGTCAGAGCTAATGATCAGGCTAAGTGCTGTAACTCTTTGATCTGTTCCTGTAACCACACATTAATAATCACAGTAGGCTCAGAGTAATGTGTGCCCAACTTAGCTTAATTATTGCATATAATGATTTATTTATTATTTTAATTTTTCGCACCGTGAGTGTCTGATGATCATTTTAAATACACAGGTGAAAGCCTCGTTTGATGTGTTTTTAACTCTGGCAGGTATTTACCATCCTATAGGGCAGAGACCCCTTACCCATGTCCAAGACAAGCCAGGACCACTAAACCCAGTAAATGTGATCATTTACAAAACGTATATAGCCATACAGAGTTATAACCTTTAAACTGAGTTCTCATTTTACTGTAGGGTGTGCTTTTGGGATGTTATAAAGGTACTTTTTACAAATAAAATCTTGCTAACCCCACAATCTCAGCAAAGACAAAATTGTGGGGATCTCCTGAAATCTTGTGGAGAACCCTTGGGGGTCCTGACCCTCATTTTGTGAACCCCTGCTATATAGGGGCTGCTTATGGTTTAGCAACTTTCTTTCTTGCAAAGGGTGGTTCCTCTAAAAACTAAAACAGACCTAAAAACAACTGACTCTTCATACCAAAATGTACAACACTACATCCATGTGTCACGCTGTCGGTGATGAGGCAGTGTGAGTCGGTAGTGTGTAGCCCCCCGATTGCCAGAGTATCTTAATTCCTGTGCAGAGACTTTAGTCTTTTTTGTGTGTCCCTGGACATGTTTATGGGCTAATAGGCCTTTGTTGGTTGTACTCTATTTATTTAATACAATTGTAGTGTGAACAGAAGGAATAATAAACAGGCTGACTAAACATACGATTCTTCTTTTGGGCTGAGAAAACCCCGTGTAAGGACACAAAAGGGGGACGTTTCCACTGCAGAAAGTAAATTCTTTTGAAGTGGAACTAATCATCTGAGGGATGGTTCTCGTTGTCCTAACAACGCAGCTGAATTGGAATGAGCCTTCCTTTTTGTGGAAGATATGTTTTCTTTTTTTCATTCAGAACTGATGATGATAGTAGTTTCACGCCCTGTCCGCCCACATTGTCCGTCCGAACTTCTTTGCCGATAAGTCTTTACTCGGCGACGCCGATCGCACGGCGGGTGACTCTTGGACTGTGACGTCAGCCTAACTCCTCTGTCTCTGGGTCTTTCTCTCCTTTTTAATGCCGTTAGAATGAAAAGGGGAATCTCTCGGTGTGAAAAGATGAAAGCTGAAAACAACCCTTATATCATAATAGACCTTCTTTGCATAATGTTGGCTGAAGGTTTTAGGTTATGTTGCTTTTTGTACATTTGAATAAACAAAACGAGGCGTTCTGTTGTGATTAGAGGAATTTTATTAGAGAAATACGTGTTTCTGTTAAAGTTTAATTTGATGCTTATTTTTTGTTTCCTTTAGGTGTTAGTGATGCTGCAGCTGAATTAAAGCTTCACAGGGAATGCTTTCTGCAATACTTTTTTTTCAACAAAACATTTATATGAAGTTCAGTGTTTAGCTGAAAAAGCGATCAGAACATTTTTTGTTGACCGAAATCAGATTGAAATAATCTCCCTAATGAGGATTTTAATTGAAATCAATGACTTGTTTACATCCATACTCCTAATGAAATCATTTATTTCCTAATCAGGCCTGAGTAGAAGAAGTGATGCTTCTCCTCTGTGAGGATTTAAATTGTTCTTAGCGACGGATGGCCGATTTCAGCATCAAATTCAACATGTGAAACTTGCTTTTGACTTGAGAAGACTCGTGTGGTTAATACATCTGCTGTTGACCCGAATGATCCGACCCTTCACAGATTCACAGAGACGTCTCGTTTTGTCTTAAGCTCCAGCCTGCGTTTTCCCCATCTGCCTTCAGGAAACAGAAAAGGTAACTTTGACCTTCTGACCTCAGACTGGGAGAATTTCAAACAAAATCTTTGTCTTCACACAATCTGTATTGCTCTGCCTCTCCAGAGTTATAAACTACCGGCCTTTCCGCTACTCCTCTGGTCATCCAGCCGATTTATTGTCTCAGTGGGGGTACAGAGTTCAGGCAGCAGTCATCGACCGAGATGGAGGTGAACTCTTGAGGAGGAAGCTTCCAGGCTTACTGGGGCAGACTTATCACTCAGGCCTGTTAAGACAGAGAACAAACAAAGGAAAACAACAACTAAAGTCCCCATCTGAAACATTTCACACACACAAAAAAACATATCTATGAAAAAGCAGCTTTTGTTAAAAGTTTTAAACATCCACCTCTTGATCTCCCACAGATGATAATTGAACTGACGGAATGAAACAACCACATCACTTATTGCTATCTAAATTAACTATAGATCAATATTTTAACAGCCATCAGATGTTTTTGTCAGGCTTATTAGCTTTTTATCATTTGTACTTTTTCTGGTATTCAAACCCTTCCTACTGTGTTTTCATGCTGCTTATTTTCACAAAATCCTTATGGCTGCATTATTAATCGCTCTTCTCACAGATGATTTATTAATTGCGGTATTGCTCTCTGCAAATAAGGACACCCAGTGAACAAGTGGTTCCTGTTTAAATGATGTCATAAAACTCTATAATCTGAATTAAATCAAACATTGTTTCACCCCTTGTTCCCGCTGTAATAACTCTAGTTAATCATTTGTATCAGTGAGTGGCAGGTGGCAGCCAAACGAGCAAATATTTTCTTAGCCAGAAACTAATTCAAGCTGATAATAGATTTGTACGTAGCAGGAATGAATCTACATGATTTTCAGTTATCGCGGCAGCCATCCACACAGGAATTAAAGCGAATTCCAGCTGCTGATGAGAGATTTGGCAGCGGCGTGGTTCGCTGTGATGTCACGCAGGGGTGGATCTCTGTGTGTGAGCAGTGACAAGACAAGACAACTCTTTCTTCCATCTGAACAGCAGGATTAGCCTCCATTCGTTTTCTTAAAGGGGTGAAACAGATGTTGGGAAGATGAATCTGCTTTGTCTCATCCCTTTTTGCCTGCTGGGTCCTGCGTGTTTTCTCTTAAAGCCTCACAAGCACGCCCGGGCCCTCCGACTGGAGCGAGTTAAGGCAGGACGCAGCACATAAGCTCATGACACACTTGAATGTAGGCCATTTTTAGTTCTTGTTAGTTGGAAGAAACTCAGCCTGTTAGAGGATACAAACCCAGAATCCTCAGGGAACCTCATTTATCCCTTTTTCCAGCAAGCAATTGGCTCCTTTTAAAGGTTATTTAAATGTGTTAGAGGCTTACGGACAAGAAGTTGTACATCAAACCAGAGCTCACCTGCGTGCTTTTTTTTGACTGAGTGGTTGATCTTTAGCTATTCCTTTAAATCACTCAAAGATTCCTAGGCTTTTGTGCATTTTTAATCATTCTTTTACAAGCCGTTCTTTTGCTGGTTGCCATTGTCATCCATGCAAATCCTCGGAGAGGACGCCGGTGTAGTGCCAACTGGCTCAAGCAGAGGAAACACAAGGCAGCCATGGCACTATTCTCGTTTTCTTTCTTGCAAAAATGAAAATCACCTTTTTGGCAGGTGCAGCTTTATGTGTCCTGTTAGCCACAAGAAAAAAACTAATGTAAAGAAGATGAACTCATGACAACAGATCGTAACTGTAAGCTTTCTTTTTTGTTTTGACTTTAAACCAGATGTATACTTTTAGAGTTGATTTTTGTTTTTGACATGAAGCCATGAACATTGAGGTCAGTTTGTTCAGAGTTATGCAATGCATGGTGAGTCACTGCGGGACTACTACAAATTGCAAGGTAGTTATGAAGCTACTATCACAAATAGAGCAGGAAATTATAAAAAAAATTCTATGTGTATATGAAATTTTAAAGAAAAGAGAATAATGTTTCTCGAGATGCAGTTTTATTAGTTATAAAGGTGTGGAACACTTGTTTAATCAATGCATTTGCAATGGTCTCTAGTATGAAAGGATGCCTTGTAAGTTGTACTTGGCAGAGAAAAAACCCTCTGGAGCACCATTTCCAGGAACTAGAAGTGAGCCACATCACAGCTGAGCTCCAAACGGCAGGTTTTTCACTCCTGTTTCCTGGTATTTGGACATCTTGCCCCAGACTGGAAAACAGCAACACAACTCTTCCACTGATTTGCTTTGTGGATGTTTTATCTCTACAAATAAAACAAGTTTGAAGGAGTTCTGCTGTGTGGTGGAGTTGCTAATGCTAATGGTTAGCTTCTACTAACCCAAGCACTCTCTGCTGTTTCCTGGACGCTAAACCAATAGCAGCTTTTCCCGTCGCGAGTCAACATGGGTGAGTCCATGAATGTTGAGTGACAGTGCGATGTAGATCTGTCAGGATTTTCATATCCTAGAGTTTCACCATCTATTTTCTATCAGAAGCTAATGAAGCAGATAGGTGTAGGAGACTATTTTCATGTTTCATGTTGCATGAAAAACTCAGAGTGACTGACTATAACAAGAAATAAGATTTTAAAAATGTTTATTCAGTGTCCCGCACCTTTAACTCATGCACTTAATTCACTTTAGCTTAGAAATGCATGCACTTTAGGTTAGTGTGCGGCTTTATCAGTTTCTCATCATAAGCCTGTGGATTTATTCTCCTGGTAGTGCTTTGCCTAGTAGACAATAGTCCTGCAAATACCAGGGGCCAAGTCATTATCTCCAACCCAGCAGGTGTAGACATTATTGAAGTGTTGAACTAATGATATGTAATGAGCTCTCTGTGACACATGTCTAGCCACTCTGACTTTCATGGGGCCCATTAATATATAATAACTTCATAATTAGTTTTGTTTGGAAGCCAAACCTCTTTCAAGCAATACTGAAGTTGTGATTTTATGCAATCTGCTTGTTTCTGGTAAATAAATGTTGTTTTCTTATCTCTCTGTACGTGAAGGTGCTTCTGTACCTACAAAACAAGGATATTATCCACATGAATGACTAGTGTGTATGTGTGCAGTCGTGTGTTGCCATTTTTCCTTTATTGAACAAACATTATTCCAAGACAAACAGTGGGAGAGAGAGAGAGAGAGAGAGAGAGAGAGAGAGAGAGAGAGAGAGAGAGAGAGAGAGAGAGAGAGAGAGAGAGAGAGAGAGAGAGAGAGAGAGAGAGAGAGAGTGAGAGAGCAATCATTAGTGTTAGTCTCTTTGGTTTGCTCAGTAAATTCAAAGCCCCGTACACAAACAGAAAGGCTGTCTTAAAAATTTATACTGGAAATGGTTTTGATGTTGTACCCCACTGCAAACACTTTCAGCATTCTGCAGGTCGCATAGCAACAGCAAACAAAGGCAGGACCCATCTCAAGTTTCCTGTGGAGCGCCCGGTCCGGCGTTGCCTTTGATCTTGACTGGGAAAATAGCTGAGTGGGCACTACTTGCATTTGTCTTTCATTTACTGACCCCCCCCCCCCCCCCCCATACCCCAACACCCCCCCCCTCCCCAAAACAGTCACCAAAACAGCCAAATCTTCATTTGTCCACAGCAACCGGTATCCCTCCTGCATAATCACAGCGAGGGCAGACGTTGACGCATCGCTTAGTTAAAATGGGATGATGTTTTGTTTTGCAGCTTCTACCTTCAATAGTTTGTCTTTTGAGGTTCTATTGGGCATAAAAAGTGAACAAACTGGCTTCCAGCACCTTCATTACCATTTTCCTCTGCAGAAATTGTCAACCTGTGCCCCAAGACACTCAAGTGAAAGCCTTGTAGAACACTTGAAGCATCCTAATGTTGCCTTTGCAAGTCCTCTAAGCGTTATGAACTGCTAACCCGTTAGTATCATTTGTATTCCCTTAAAGTCCCGATGCCAGCAGAAATCTGGGCACACTCTGGAGCTGAAGAGGATTGTAAGCTGCAACAGAGTGCAGCTATCTAAACAAAATCAAATGAGGCCGTGCCGTGGTAGGACATTTTAGAGAAATTCCTGTTTTCAGAGCAAACTGAAGGAATCTAACTATAAATAACTCTTATTCTATGCATTTTCATGACCAGAGCATGACAGTGAAACTCATCTCAGCGCTATTGAATGCATAATCTTACTCTGCTTTGCTTTGCTTTCATTCAAAACAGCTCAGACAGCTTGGGAGATTAAACAAATTGAAGTGTTACACACTATTTTGGTGTAATTTACTGTAATTGATGTTTCTATCTAGTGCTGAGGTCTTTAAAAGGAATTGCTTGTGCTTGTAGAAAGGCACGCAGCCCAGTGGGGGGTATTGACTTAGGTTGTTGACTAGTGCTGCTGCACTGGCATCTTTTAATGCTCTCCCATTGTTTGACTAAATGACAAACTTCTCTGTAAAGCTAAAAGCAAACGATGTTTTTTAACAAGAGAAAGTGGATATCTGGATTCACGTGATTCATACTTAGAGGACGGAGCATCTTGTCATGTTCCAACCTGTGTGTTTCAGATCAGATTTCTGGAACACGAGTGCCAATATAGCAAGTTCAGGGCAGAGTATGCTTCAGGTTCATCTAGTGATGGAAGTGCTTATGGCTTATCCAGGTTAAAGATGGGTACTCAATACATTATCAAGGCCTTTTGACAGCTTGTGTGTTATCCTTAATCTTTTGAAAACAAAAATTATCTTTATAAATAAGCAGTTTGGTGCTGAGTCTACAGTAATGCAGACGGTGTACCGGTCTATCTAAGTCCCTACCCACACCCAGGGTCACGGGCTTTGGGTAGTGACCAAAAGAATGAGATTGTGGGGACAGGGTTAGGGTTAGCGGCTGAAATTAGTTTTCTCCGCAGGGTGGCTGGGGTCTCCATTAGAGATAGGGTGAGAAGCTTGGTCCTCCAGGAGGGGCTCAGAGTAGACCCACTGATACTCCACATAGAGAGGAGGCAGTTGAGGTGGCTCGGACATCTGGTGAGGTTTTCCTGGTGCGTCCAACTGGGAGGAGAACCAAGTGGAGACCCAGGACACGCTGGAGGGACTATGCCTCTTGGCTGGTCTAGAAATGCCTTGGAATTCCCCTTGAGGAGCTGACCAAAGTAGCTGGGGAGAGGCAAGTCTGGGTCTCTCTGCTTAGGCTGCTGTTCCCAACACCCGGATCCGAATATGCGGAGGAAAATGGATGGATGGATGGATGGATGGAAGGATGGATGAATGGATGGATGGATGGATGGATGGATGGATGGAAGGATGGATGAGCAGATGGATTGATTGGTAAATAGGGTTGGGATTTATAATTTGGAATTCTGTGTGTGTGATGAAGGAGTGTTCACAAGTGAGGGAACTGGCGAATTGGTGCTTTGTCTGCAGTGATGCGGGCATTGTGCCAATCTGTCGTGTGAAGAGGGAGCTGAGCAAGAAGGCAAAGCTCTCAATTTACCGTTGATCTACATTCCTACCCTCACCTATGGTCACGAGCTTTGGGTAGTGACCGAAAGAATGAGATTGCGGATACAAGCGGCCACAATTAGTTTTCTCCACAGGGTGTCTGGGCTCTCCCTTAGAGATAGGGTGAGAAACTCATTCGTCTGGGAGGGGCTGGGAGTAGACTCGCTGCTCCTCCACTTCAAAAGGAGCCAGCTGAGGTGACTCGGGCATCTGGTTAGAATGCCTTCTGGTGAAGTTTTCTGTGCTCATTCAACAAGGAGGAGACCCAAAGGAAGACCCAGGACACGCTGGAGGGACCACGTCTCTCAGCTGACCAGAGAATTCCTTAGGATCGCCCTGAAGGAGCTGGCCCAAGTGGCTGGGGAGAGGGATGTCTGGGCGTCTCTGCTTAGGCTGTTGTCCCCATGATCAGACCCTGGATAAGTGGAGGATTATTTATGGATGGACGGATGGTTGGATGGATGCATGGATGAATTTAGATCTTTTGATTTTAAACTTACTCAAAATTCCATTGAAACAAGACTGAGGCCCTGTGATCTACATAAAGAAACAGAACAATCAGGACCATTTTGTGACCTTTTGGGAACTGCCTCATGAATGTTTGCAATTTGTGACCAACAACCGATTTGGAGCCAAGTAAGATAAGGATGTAAAAGGAGGATCCCAAAGGTCCCAAGTGTTTCAAAAATAAAGCAAGATGCCGCAATAGAAAATTGGAGAGATAAATGACTAAATCACAAAGTGAACAAAACCTCCCAACTAAAATCTTGTGTAGAATGCAAAAGTATATGTGTTACTTTAAAGTCGAGAAATGTTTAAACACTTAAAGACAAAAAGAAAAAATACAAACAATCTTTTTGTCTGAAAGTGATTATTTATTACATTTTGATGCCCTGTTTTGTACTACAGTGACAGCCAGTGTTGGTGTGGCTCTTAAATTCCTATTCATGGTGGTTTCCCTGAGGTTTATACCACTTTACACAGAGCTTTATCTCATTCTTAATCTGTCAAGTTCACAAACAAGCTATTTCGGTTCACTCTCACCAGCTGTTTCAGCTTTTAAAACAGCTGTTTTCAATGAAGAAGCACAAAAAAGTCACTGAATATTAACGGCTCAGCTCCAAATGACTGACAGATGTAGTTAGCAACCATCAGGTGAGTGTAGAGGCAAATTTAGCAGCCAATACGTCTATTTCCCTCTGGAACTGGAGGGGGATTCGATACCCCAAATGGAGCTACAATGTGTTGAATTCATGCATTTATTGGCAGATAAAACATTTCTTTAAACAAATCATTTTACTGCAGCGTAGCAGTGTATCCAATTCCTGAAAACATGCTCACATCTTTATTCTTTTTGCTGCACTTGCGTATGTAAGATGTTGTGTTGTAGCTACGGTGTGCTGCTTCATTACAGCTGTAGCTCCAAAAGTATGCAATTAATCCAAAAACAGAAAACAAAACAGTTTACCTGACAGGTGTTAGGTGTGTTAGTTATACTCCCCATCGGTGCTGTTTGTGTGTTTTTCACTCTTTTTGACAGCGTATATATTAAAAAAAAAGTCATTTGTTCTGGAAGCTTCTTTGAGAGGAACACTCGTTCCAGCTGCTTCCTATTTCGGGCTGTCAAAGCAAAGAAGCTGCAGAGCAGGCTTTTACATTCCTTCAGTGTCTTTTTATGGAAGCAACGAAAGGTTTTCAAATTCAAAACATGTAGAAAAACTTGTTCCGTCTCTTTTCTGAGCTTTGTGCGCTTTCATCTTCACGCATCTTAGTCACTGAAAAGCCATAATATTTATGGTGGGGAGTCACATATTGCTCAGCACTAAAACTTTTACAAAACAAGTTGAAATTAATCTGATAATGAAACAAAAATAGTATTAATAACAATATAGAGTTGAGCTAGAAGGCAAAGGTCTCGATTTATCGGTCGGTCTATGCTCCAACTCTCATCTCATTTCTGGTCACGAGCAGGGATGTTCCGATCACATTTTTCTGTTTCCAATACAAGTTATTTGATTTTGAGCTTCTGCCGAATCCAGATTTGATACTTCAGGAATGCATTAAAATAAGAAGAAAAATTAAAACATGTCCAAAATTTCCTTTAATCCAGATTTTTTCTGTTTATCAAAGTATTTTTCCAACACATTCTCACACCCGAAGCGGCTAAAACTTACGAAGGGTGACCAAGTTTTTCTTTGGCTCCCGACGTGTTGGGAGGTGACGCGCTGTACCAGAGCATCGCTTTCCAACGCCCGCGGTTAAACGCACATTTCACTGATATTTTACCTCTAACCTCTTGCTATTTAACCTCACCCCCATCCTAACCTTAATCAATCAAATCAAATCAAAGATGCTTTATTAATCCCAGAGGGAAATTAGAGTTTCAGTACACACAATTCAGAGATCAGACATACATGGGCAAGACACGTGACAAGAATTGGTGACTGTGGTCATTCACAACCTTGAGTCGCGCTACCTTAATAGAGATAAGAGGGGTTTACATGAGGATTGGTTCAGGTGGAGGGGAAAAAAGGCACTTCAGAGTTACCCTCCCCCAGGAGGGCAGCTTTGCTCTGCTAAAAAAACACCTCAAACAGATATGCAACAGACTTCAGACATTACACAACATAAGTGTCCACTAGGTGGGGTGGTGGGTTGGGACTATCCCTACTTCAGTTCCTGCAGGCACAATAGAAGCAGCGCATGTCACCTCAGTGTGGATAGGGGGAGGAGCATTGAGGGTTGGAGGGTTGCAGTGACCCTGGAACGTTTCAGCGGCCTTCCCGCAGTCCCGCCCAGGCTGGGATAAGAGACAAAGTTGAGTTGTCATAGCGACGGCACATTCCGCATATCTTCTGAGCGGGGAGTTTTCGTTGGAGCCTTGCTGGCTCAAGGACGTCAGATTCTGATTAGAAATTGTTTTGGGGCCAGACAGAGATAATTTCCTCTCTGTCTTACAGTTTGTTGGTTCTCAACCTCTCAAAATCCCAATAATGGACATTAAACTATCCCAATCCGTGCTGATTTGTCCACTCTCTCCTTGATGGCATCCATCTTTGTGCCAATGAATGAAACTCGGCCAAAGTCCCAAGCTTACGATTCATCTTGACAATTATGTGAGTCTGTGAATTCACAGCGCGGTGCAATCCATCTCTGAGCTCCGGGATCAGACCAATATTCCTCGACAGCTCGTTAATTTTCTGGTAAGCCAGGTAGCCTCCAATGCCGATCAGCAGGAAACCCGACACCAACACCACGAATATCCACACATCTTCAGAGTCCTCCACAGACAGCTGGTCTGTCCCAGAGGGGCATCCGGGAGCCTCTTCTCCCGTTCTCACCGTTGAAACATTTTTATCAACCGCATTGAGTGACCAACTGATGAGATCCATTTTAGTGAATTTCAGTTTCCAGTTTCCAGAAAAAATGCAGAAGCAGCTGTGCACCCAGCACACACAGACAGACAAGGGCCTTGAGTATAAGATATGGAGGAGAGGAGAAGAAAAGTGTCTGCACCCTCCAAGAGCCGGAAGAAGAAAGACCCAGTTTCTCATTCTAAACTCCTCGTTAACCGTGTTTGAGACGGACGATACAACTAGAAACAAAGTTTTGCGTGTGCAAGTGGGTTATGGTTAGGGTGGGGGTGAGGGGAAGGTTAAATTGCAAGAGGGTAAAGGCCACAATTCAGTGAAATCTCCGTTTTACTGCGGGCGTCGGGAAGCGACGCTCTGACACAAACAAACGCTTGGTCCCCCCGCGTCAGTTTTAGCCTCATCGGGTGGCTCCGTGCTTTTGTTAGAGATGCTGCTGTGAACTGGGGCGTAATGCAGACTGGTGATTTGCTGTGGTGACACCTGAAGGCACAGCTGAAGGAGAAAGTAGTTGTTTTGACTGCTGTTTATCATGCAGCTCAGTCTTTTCCAGCATGTTGAATGCCCAGTATGCATCCATTACAAGTGGCTGTCCGGTTTAAAATACCACCGACATACAGACATGTTAGCTCTCCTGTGGAGACACGTTAGCTTGGCATTAGCCTACTAGCTAACAGCTGCATGCTATGTTGTCGGAATCCTGTAAATTGTGTGATGTAATGGTGTTTTCCTCCAAGAAACAAACACTACTGATGTAGAGGAACTTGATGAAAACAGAACCATTGTTGTTCCGTTTGAAAATCTCTATTTCTGGATGAATTATAAGAGTCACATATGTTGTTTTTTAAAGTTAAATTAGATCTTTTATACCCGATTCCGATTATTAGAAAATTATGTAATTGGGCACGATTTCTGATCATGTGATCGGGTCAGAGCATCCCTAGTCACAAGCTTTGGGTAGTCTTATTTGTTGCATGTATTAAAATAAATCCAAATTTTCTGGATCAGGCATCAGCGTTTAACCTTTGACAACACATCTTCCTCTATTTCTCCAGCCAACCTCTTGCTGGGTCTCTGTTTGTACATGACTGATGGCAATAATTGGCTGCACAAGATATTAATAATCACTTGAACCCTGAGAAGCCCATTTACTGTCACCTTTGTTTATACGCTCGTCACGTTAATGTTGGGGCCAAGTGTCAAGGTGACATGCAGCAAGGATGCATGTTTTCCCAACAAAAACGGTGTGCTGTAACAAGATAAGAGGCGTTACTCACTTTAGAACACCTTTCCAGCTTTAAAGCTCACTATAATAAGAAGGTGAGGTGTTTTTATGTTCGTTTCTTTTTATATTAAGTGTGATTTTGTTCTAGGTTCTGCTTGGAGAACATAATTTCAGCTCATATTTGTGGTACTGCCTTAAGAAAAATAAGAAACTTTAAAGGTAACTTTAGGTTAAGTTAATGGAAGGATGTGTTGACCCAGAGCTATAGTTATCCCCGGAGGGGGGTGATCGCATGCAGGACGGCACAGAATAAAGTGTATAATATAACATTTTATTACCTCACATTGGATTTAAATGTCAAGCACTATATGTTTATTATTGCACTGTAAAATAAAATGATTAATTTAAATAAATTCAATCTTCAGACCTATGAATGTGGCAGTGATAATTTGTTGATGAAATATTTTTGTCTCCTTTTTCTTGACAAATTAATTTTTGCAGACTAAAAAATGAAAACTAAAAAAATACACGCCAATGAAGACTAAATTATGACAAATATTAATCGACATTTTTGTTGATGACCAATAGATGACATCAACAACTGACAGAAACAAATCTCCAATCAGAAAACTGAAAAGATGGGACAAGGGGGGGTGGGGGGGTGGGGGGGGGGTGGGGGGGTTTGTTGCTGGAGCCGAACCACACCGGATGTGCGGAAAGGCAAATCTGGTTGGTTTAATATTCTCATGGTGCTGCTGCGGCCGATGTGATCAACATTTGGTGTTCTAGCAATGTTTTTGCGAGGAAAAAACATTCAGACCACCCACCTTGGTACATTCATGCCAGGGAAATAAATAACAAATACACCTGATAGCAGTTCTTACCTTTATTTGTTTCCTCGCCGTGCTTTTGTTTTGATAGTATGATGTCACTTCCTGTCATGTGTACAAATATTATTGCTCATATTTGTTTACTATATTAACACTGAGAGGCACAATTCCTGTCAGTGGTAATTTTGGTATTTTCCATTAATTGTTGTTATTAAAACATTTATAAATAAAGACTTTTATTGATCCAAAGTATGAAATGTGTGTGAAATTATTTAAATAATTTAATTTATTTTTTCTTTACTCTTTTAAATAGGTGTAAACATATTTTAAACAAGTTGAAAATTATTTCACTTAAAGAAAAATACTTTCTTTTTTTCAGTTGACTAAAATAAGACTAAAATTAAAGGAAATTGGATGAATAAATTAAGACTAAAACAAAATTTTCATTTCTTGTCAAATTTAACACTGGAACATGGTTGGATGCAAATGCTAAATTCTATTTCCAAGAATTTTAAATGCGATTGTAGAGTTGAACACAAAGAGTTTTGCTTTTTAACTTGGGTGACCATAGCTCGTAATTCGAGCCAATAGTTAATTTTTTGCGCTTTCTTCATTTTTGAATCTAATTGTGTTTGTTTTTTATCTGCAGGTGTTTATGATTCAAAGATGAAAATCAAAATAATATAGTCAACATTGCGCAATACATTTTGGTTTTTACGAATTTTGTGCAGAGACAATCAAACAATACACTCAAAAAATGTTGTATTTACTTAATCAAGTTATATCAGCTGGTTCTGCTTAACCCAGTTGCCTAAATGTCAAGTGTAATATACATTGTTATGTTTAAAGTAAATGTGCATTACTCTCTACATTTAAGCATTATTGGAAGCAGTTGGTATAACTTGGTTGAGTAAATTTAACGTTTTATTTCTTACAGTGTAGACAAACAGAAGTTGCTTTATAATATTCAAATTGACATCATTAGCATTATGCTACAACATGTGTTTGACATATGATGGGATGACACGAAACATCAACACCAACACTCACAGTAGGTAGAAGCTATTTAACAATGCAGTTTCAGTTTTCTGGAGTTTAGGCAGCAAATCCACAGAAACAAAACTAATACTGCACTATTTTAACCTCAGCATGTTTTTATCACCTCCAGGGCAAAGTATTTAGGTTCCCTCCCCGTTGTTTGTGAGGAATTCCTTAAAATAGAAAGAATGCCTAAAGCTTGCATGCCAATTTACTAAGACGCAAAGGCAACACCATCTCAATCTGTCAGCCTATATGCTATGTACACTTGGAAGAAATATGTGTCTGTTTGTGCCATATAGATTCATCACCTCTTATCTATATGACATTTCTGGAAAGAAAAAGAGAAGAAAAACAAAAACAATTATGGCACAGACGGCGTGGGGGTGGGGTGGCATTTGTCATTGCTCTCATTGGGGTTCAAAAGTAGAATCTAAAATGTCTGTCTTTGTCTGATCCAACACGTTTTATTTTTATAACTGAGAAATCTGTTCAGGGACCCCAGCATTTTCTCCCAACTGTCAGGGTGTCATTTGTCATGAAAAAATAAAAAGTGAAGCTGAGTTCCCACCCCCAGTCCTTCTGTATGCTGTGAGGTTAGCTGTTGCAAACATGTAAGGTTGAGGTGTGTACGGAAGGCACTTCAAACGCATCGGCGTCATGGTCATCCAGCCGTGCCGAGAGCACTTTGGTGGAGGTCCTGACTGCCTCTTTGACACCGCTTTCCCCTGTTGCTTCATCCTCTGTCAATGGCCACAAACTTTTAGAAAAGGAGAGCAGCCGGACTCTTTAGTGCTGTCCCTCTTGATTGAGATGTTAACCTTCACGACGACCCCTTGCTCTTTAGCATCTTTTTTCCTCTCCTCCTCTTCTGCTCCTTCTTCTTCTTCTTTTCCTATCTCTCATGGTTTCTCTTCACCAGCAGCAGTCTGCACGATGAAACCGTCAAGCCATTAGTGAGTCCCAGCGCTGATAATGAAACCACGGAGGTGGTCTGAACCAGTGTGCCACTGGAACTGCAGCACAGGGGGAAGGTAGATCAGGATAATTACCTTTTCCATGGGGGCACAGTGGAAAAAAGAAAAGAAAAAAAAAGTTTCACTTCCTCAGCTCTTGATTGGCGAAGGGGCACAGAGTAATGAGGTGTGACACCTTTTGCTCATAAAGAATAAAGATGAAAAAAATTAGGAATAATAATTAAAATCCTTTAGCAATACAACCCCTGACCTTGCTGATCTTGTTGTCACAGCTATTTCCTGTTCTCTCTGTGTGTGTGTGTGTGTGTGTGTGTTTACTTGTTTTTGCTGTGGTTTAGGTCTCACACACTTACTGTAAGGAGACACTAAATCGTTGCTAGCCGAGACTTTGAAGAATCTATGAGGTCAGGTTTTAAATTATGGTCTGAGCCCACAACCAGGCGTTTTTCACTGCACTCCTGTGAATCCATTTTCCACACAATGCATTTCAAATCAAAGCAGCGTCACCATAACATGCCTTAGGAAACATTAAGCCATAGTGCGTTACTTTCATGTACGATAGCATAGCCCCTGTGTGCTTTGATGTGCTCACTTAAAAAAATAGCTTTATTAATAATAACACACTAGCTTCTTCTCACATCACCATCAGCTTGTGCTGCTTCGTTCTCCCTTTCTGAACCACATCTGTCATTCTTTCCATGCCTCAGCTGCTTCATCCCTCCCCAGCCCCTGAGCCTCGTCCCGGGATTGGCCCGTTTGTGTTTTAGGAGGGGGATTATAGGGAAAAGAACGGGTCTCGAGATGAAGAGAGCAACACAGACCTATCAGAAAGCAGCAAGTGTACTACGCTCCAACATCATTGGTTGCTGAGGAAATCAAATGCACCATTTGATGTTTTTGATTTCCTCTGGGATGGGGGTTGGGGTCAGATTTGAAGTTCCTGTTTGTGAGTTTAAGTGTGTTTGCTTTTGCATCTTTGTCAGTTGACACATTATCACTCAGGAGACAGCATGTAGACACTGATTCTGCTCACATCCTCCAATATTTTGGGTGAAACACAAGGCAGCCTGCACATTTGTGGGTGAGCATTAGGAATGAGACTCCTAAATCATTATGTTCTGTAATTTCTTCCTATTTCAGCTATTTATAGCATAATAAAAGGCTGAAGGTTGAGGTTGAATCTTGTTTATTTTTCAACAAGCCAACAAACCTAGCCTTGACAGTGAATCAAATTTTCACCATCTTGACATTTAAAATGTGCCATCTTGGCAACACTTCCAAAATCTCCTCATCGACTTTGGCTTTCTCGTGACTAGAAATCTTCCCCTCTTCAGCCATAATAGATCTGAGTGGTCTGCAGGCCCTTGAGGGGCACCTTGCTCCCCTCCCGGCCATCCCAGGCTGCATTGATCACTGTTCTCTGCGCAGAGACCAAGGGTCAGCTTCAAAGGCCTCCTGCCCACTTCCTGCCACCTGGTATTGGACGAAGGGTACGTCCCCTCCCTCCCCCTCCCCCCACCGTTGCTCCTCTATGAACAGGTTAAGGACACAGAGCCAGCATAGCTCCTCCCTGTGATCTCCTGCTGCCTCTTTTCTAACCACCCACATGCAGAGAAGCAGGTGAGAGATCAATCCCACACAAACACAGCACAATCACACCACCATTTGATGTGAAAATCTGCTTTTGATTTAATTATAGCCCCAGAATGCATGTCTCCCTACAATGACAGTTTTGGACAGGGTTACGGTTTTATTTCTGCGTGCTAGCGGGGGTCATATGACCTCAAACCTCTAATCTAGAATTATTTTTCTCAGTGAAATTTCCCCCTATTCTGGCAGCAACAAAAATATTTATTGCATGCATCTTGATCACATTAAAATATGTGAACATCCCTAAAAAGGTCCCGTTTACACAAATCCGCCACAAGATTATGACCGCTGGCAAGTAAGATCTTAATCCTGGCTTTTAAAGTGATGCTGTTTTGACACCTTCCTGGTGCCTAAATATTGATGAAGATTAATCAGACACTCCAGACTTTCAAAAATTACTTCAAAAAGTACTTTGTAGTGGCTCAAATGTGTCTGAGGAGTTCACAGAGCTTCCAAACTTCCCATAATAAAATCTGATGGGAGCCAGTGACATCTTTGAGGAGCAAACCTTATCCATAAAGACCCCAAACCCCACAGGGTATAATTAATCTACTGCTACTAACCCAGACATCTTGGGTTTTGTTTAGGACCCAGTGGTGGTTCTAGGTGTTGGTACAGAGTAGCAGCTGGAAGAAAATACCCTGCTACCCCAGTTACCACCCTATTTAATGGCTTGATAGCGTATATCTGTCCATTTTCACAATGCTGAAGTCAATAACATTGAAACAAACCTTCAATCTCTGTCCTAAAACACAGATTTGTATGTTAGAAACACTCTGTCTACATTTAAAAAAGTTTCACCAAACCAGGAGGCTTCACCAGCATAGACAATACCCCACGCTAGCAGCCTCAGGCTGGTGCAGCAATGTATCAACAGTTCGGCCATACTGGGAAGGGGGACTTTTACCAGTAAAACCGTTAATTTGTCTTGTTTACTGAGAAACTGTGTAAGACTTGTTCTTTTTGAAATACAATTGGCCACCCTGAGCTGTTTTCTGAAGAGTCCTGAATCTGAATTTTACCTTCGAGAGGGTCAAAAAAAAAAAGCTTGGGAGTAACGTGCAGTACTAACATCCACCATCAGCGGCATAAAATAGCCTGCATGCATGCTGCGTCTCCCCAAAAGTATGGCTTCAGCTGCCTGCATCACAGAAGCCGCATGCATGAAAGGACTGATGCAAACGTGGATGTAAGGGACCTTTTTTAGACTCAAATTGTTGCAACAGAATGACAACAATACCAGCTGTGATGAGAGGTTTGTGAAACTGATTTAAAAAGTCTCAGTGAAGTTGTGCTACAAAGGAAGTGGAATATCATGTTAAGCAGCAGATTACATGGGGATAATCTACACAAGCTGGGATAGTATTCTTATAAAAGTTATTAACAGTAGCTGATGCTCTCCAGATGACTGAGTAACAAGCATAAAGGGCACTGTGATGTTTCTGGAGGTAAGCACAGCTAGAAAAATGTGTAGGAGCAGGGAAATTGCTAAAACATGCTGTAAAGCAGACCTCCAGGACCTGGATTGGTTAACCCTGCTATAGTAGCATCTGATGTTACTTAGACACTGTGGATGTCCCTTTTTGTCTCCAGCTCCCTCCAGGTTTTCCTCATGTTCTCTTGGTCTCCCCACTGTAGTTTCTATAGGTTTATTATTTCAGTTCCTTAGTATCCTTTAGTGTGTGTGTGTGTGTGTGTGTGTGTGTGTGTGTGTGTGTGTGTGTGTGCGTGTTCCCTTCCCCAGTTAGGTCTGGCTTCCTCCCCTGCTCCGTTCTGCTCCTCCTCTCTGCTATTAGTTTCACCTGTACCATAATTCCCCACGCACCTGCTCCTCACCTCCTATCACCCCAGCCCTGTGTTTATAACCCTGTCTGTGTCTCCAGTGTTTGTCGGTTCACTGTCAGCATTGTTTTTTCCCCTCTCTAGTAAACTATAGGATCTGGCTCGTGGGTGAGCTTTTGTCTTCGACTTTGGAACTTTAGATTTTTTGACCTCGAGTCCTACAGTCTTTGTTTTTGAGTTCTCATCCTAATAAAAGGATGTTTTTATTTAAACGACCTCTCCAGCCTTGAGTACTGTGGTGTTCTGCATCTTGGGTCCAATCCTCCTGCGCTCGCAGCATGACAGACACTTGATAGTTAAACAATGAACACAAAGGAAATTGTTTTTGTTTTCAGTTTGATGCACATAAAAACATTTAAAATCTTAGTAAATGTAAAAATTTCACAATTACATATTTATGTTACAGGAGGCATATCATGGAAAATCTACTTTTTGGAGCTTTTTACAATGTGATATTGTTATTCCCTCATGAAAAACACCCCCAAACCTGGTTTGGGCTGCAATCGTGCGTTTTCCTGTCTCAGCTGTAAGTTTTCAGATTCTGAGAAAAGACCTACAGACACAAGGATGGAAACTGAGTGCTTCACCAGGCCTTTCTCCTCCCCATGAAGCTAGTCTCAAATCTGTAACCTGCCTTCCCTGGATGTAGGCCACTAACACCCACTTTCTCCGAGTTGTGAGTATAGAGCGGGTTGATTTAATTTCTGCAGTCGAGAATGTGACCGTCATTTCACAGATGACTGCTTTAAACTTCCACCAGTACCTGAGTGGATATTATGACAAATTTCCTCTGCGTTGGGGACAAAACACTGCCCATAAAAAACGTGCATCCTGTCCACAAAGACACACATAATAGCCAGCACAGGGTATGTGTGTTAGGCGACTAAACTATTGTAAAAGGTTTATAGTTAGTGGGTTAGTGGGTAGAGCACCAACTTTGCCTGCATGTTGGTTTGCTATGACCTTACGCTGGTTCGAATCTCAGTCTCAGCAGTAATTTATTTTTCTTATTTTTTAGCTACACTTGTCAGTATTATGTTTCCGACTCTTTATCGGTGAACTGTTTAAAATAGAAGGACTAATCTAGTTTTGTTTTCTTTTATTATTTAGCCAGCTGAAGCCTATGTGAGTCCATGTGAGGTGAGTAGATGATTGGGTTTTCTGCATCCCATCCAGATCATTCCAACTAAAAAGCTGCTTGGAAATGACCAGATTCAAAGATCTCTAGAGACACAAACATATTTTGCAGAAAATAATCAATAAAACTAAAATACATATAAAAAAAAGATAAATTCATTAAAAATTAATTACTGCCAACACCACAAGTTGAACCTACGCCAGGACACGACAAAACAAGAGGAAAGGCAGATGCTTTATCCACTAGACCACTAAACACAAAACAACAATTGAGTTTCCTAAAGCCTAATTTATACTTCTCCATCTGTGTCGGTGCGGAGACAAACAACCCTATTATCCCTCCTTGCCAGGGCTTTCCATATATATAGGCTCGCAAGTAGGGACAAAGTCGAGCTTACTTTACTCAACATCCGTCCAACAAGACAGAGAACGTAAGCGTGTGATTGGTCAGAGCACCACTGCTGTCAACAGCGCCGCCATTGCACCCTCAAAAATATAAAGAAGCTGAAGATATCTAGTGGCAGACATGGAACAGCTTAAAGAATACCTCTCAGAAAATGGAATATAATATGAACGTTTTATTCACCCGTAACTGGAGGAGTGAAAAGAAATGCAGCAAGCGGCAAAATGATGGGAAACTTGTGTTTAGAGGTGGCGATGGTGGCACATGAAGAGGTGGAGGAGAATGAGGGACAAATTTGTCCCCGACGTTTCCAAGGATGCTTTCTTCTCATTCATTGCATCGTGATGGGTTACATAATGAATGGGTGGACCTCACACAGGAGGAGGTAGGATTTCACAGAATCAAAGCATTTCATTTCCAGGTACAAAGACTAACAAAAAAACCCTCACATTTAAAGTAAAAAGACATCTCAATAGTGCTAATGGTAATATGTAATCAAATACTGGGTCTACCTTTTCTCTCAGAGGTGTAAAATAGCTGATCCAGTTCCCTTCAAAGATAATGTAGCCCAAAAGGAATAGACCATCTGGTTTTGATTGGTCAGCCCCCCCCCCCCCCCCCCCTGCATTATATGTGGGCTTTAGATACAGATGACAACAACGTAAAGGCAGGATCATTTAAGCCCATGGGTAAATATTTACAGTGACAATGAACTCTGCCCCTCTGATGGAAACTAAAACCACATCTTGACCACCCTGACAAAAAGCCCTCTCCTGCTTGGACTGCTTAGATGATGCCAGAAGGTAGGTGGTCATATTGTTTTGGCTGTTTGATGTATAGTAAAGTGATAAATTAAAGCACTTCTTGGCTCTCACTTGGAGCATGTTTCCTTATTAACTGATCAACAGATCTGCTGTGGTATGAATAACTCTCCCTTTCCCTGTTGGTCCCGTAACAAATGGCAGGGCTCTCGGACACACATTTGTGTCTCCATCAGGGCTGTCGCACAGTCAGCTCCAAGAATACA
The DNA here is from genome assembly GCF_043380555.1 of Nothobranchius furzeri. Lineage (NCBI taxonomy): Eukaryota > Metazoa > Chordata > Actinopteri > Cyprinodontiformes > Nothobranchiidae > Nothobranchius > Nothobranchius furzeri. Next base: position 83,337,537 of record NC_091741.1, read on the forward strand.
TATTAATCAATCGCATTCCCTCCCTCTCTCTCTCTTTTTTAATCTGTTTATGATGCCCGGCCATTTCCCCCCTCCAATACGTTAGCAGATCTCAGTATGTCCACTACTCTTGTGAACAGGGATGAGAAGGAGAAAGAGGGAGAGGAAATAAAGGTCTGAGGAGTTTGGCATCGACGAGATGGAGGCTGAGACAGATGGCATGAAGTCTGCAGCACTCTGGCGTGGCTCGCCTGGTGCTAAAATCCTCCTCTCTCACATTCCAACAAATCCTACCAGGAGGCTGGAGAGTCTGTCACACCACTCCAAGGATCCACGCGGCTCCCCTCCTCCCTCCCTTCACTAATAACCCCCCTCCCCACTCCCCAACAGACTCAGAGCCTCTGACCAGTCTGCATCACATTTCATTCATCATGCATGTGTACATTATCACACATGAACATGTAAAGGTGTCTCATTTTGACTTTTATACAAAGAAATCTATATGAAAATGTGCCTTTTGGGTGTGTTTATGTTAAAGAATGACATG